>NC_073304.1:136770291-137052817 GCF_027595985.1 Sorex araneus | reverse complement strand
TGAGGGTACAGTTACAGATCCATACATCTTTGTGCTCATGTTTCCCCCATACAAAGTTCGATAGCCATCCCTTCACCAGTGCCCATTCTCCACCACCAGTAAACCAACATCCCTCCCCCCCTCCCCAGTCCCGTCTCCCCCCACCCCACCCTGCCACTATGGCAGGGAATTCCCTTTTGTTCTCTCTTTCTGATTAGGTGTTGTGGTTTGCAATAAAGGTGTTGAGTGGCCAATGTGTTCAGTCTCTAGTCTGTATTCGGCCCGCATCACCCTTCCCCCACATGACCTCCAACCACATTTTACTTGGTGGCCCCTTCCCTGAGTTACCCAGAATGAGAGACCAGCCTCCAAGCCATGGAGACAATCTCCTGGTACTTATTTCTACTATTCTTGGGCGTTAGTCTTATAGTCTATTATTCTATATTCCACAGATGAGTGCAATCTTTCTATGTCTGTCTCTCTCTTTCTGACTCGTTTCACTTAGCATGATACTTTCCATGCTGATCCACTTATATGCAAATGTCATGACCTCATTTTTTCTGACAGCTGCATAGTATTCCATTGTATAGATGTACCAGAGTTTCTTCAACCAGTCATCTGTTCTAGGGCACTCGAGTTTTTTCTAGATTCTGGCTATTGTAAACAGTGCTGCGGTGAACATATAAGTGCATATGTCACTTCGGCTATACTTTTTGGCTTTTCTGGATATATTCCCAGCAGTGGTATTGCTGGGTAAAATGGGAGCTCAACCTCTAGTTTTTTGAGAATCGTCCATACTGTTTTCCAAAAGGGCTGAACTAGCCGGCATTCCCACCAGCAGTGTAGAAGGGTCTCTTCTCCCCACATCCTCTCCAACAGCGGTTGCTTTTGTTCTTTTGGATGTGTGCTAGTCTCTGTGGTGTGAGGTGGTATCTTCCTTTCTTTCTTTCTTTCTTTCTTTCTTTCTTTCTTTCTTTCTTTCTTTCTTTCTTTCTTTCTTTCTTTCTTTCTTTCTTTCTTTCTTTCTTTCTTTCTTTCTTTCTTTCTTTCTTTCTTTCCTTCCTTCCTTCCTTCCTTCCTTCCTTCCTTCCTTCCTTCTTTCTTTCTTTCTTTCTTTCTTTCTTTCTTTCTTTCTTTCTTTCTTTCTTTCTTCTTTCTTTCTTTCTTTCTCTCTTTCTTTCTTTCTCTCTTTTCTCTCTTTCTTTATTTCTCTTCTTTCTTTCTTTCTTTCTTTCTTTCTTTCTTTCTTTCTTTCTTTCTTTCTTTCTTTCTTTCTTTCTTTCTTTCTTTCTTTCTTTCTTTCTTTCTTTCTTTCTTTCTCTTTCTTTCTCTCTCTATCTCTCTCTCTTTCTTTTTCTCTCTCTTTCTTTCTTTCTTTCTTTCTTTCTTTCTTTCTTTCTTTCTTTCTTTCTTTCTTTCTTTCTTTCTTTCTTTCTTTCTTTCTTTCTTTCTTTCTTTCTTTCTTTCCTTTTTGTGTTTCCCCCCCCCCATTTCATTTTGTACCTCCCTCATTTTCTGTCTCTTTATCCTCTACCTGCAGAGAGTCTCTTGCCTGCAAGCCTGGCTGTCTTCCCCAGGACCCCTCAGAGGAGATGGGCTCCAGCTTCCCTCTCCACCCCAGCAGAGCTCCCAGTGGCCGAAGACCACCTAACCTAGCTACAACCATGCTCGTGGCCCCTCTCCACACATTCAGATGGGCCTCATGCATGAAAGTACTGGCAGAGGAACCCAAGTGTGTGTAATCTCATCAATGGCCAACATCCAGAGACTTAAAAGCTTCGCGGCCATGCGATATCTTGTAGCCTTCTTCTCCCTCTGGGAGAACCTAGCAAGCTTCTGAGAGTTTCCTGCCCACATGGGACAGCCTTGCAAGCTTCCCATGGTGTATTCACATGCTAAAGCCAGTAATAAGCTGGATCTCATTTCCCCTGACTCTAAAAAGCCTCCAGTGTGACATCGTTGGGAGGGCTGAGTCGAGAGAGACTTCTAAGATCTCAGGGAAAGGACGAATGGAGAGGTTACTTGAGCCTGCCTGAGAAATAGATGATTAACGGGATTTCATGATCATGATCTTGCTCTTTATTTCTTTCTTTCACTCTTTGACTTACATTTCACACCCCTCCCCTTTTCCCACCTTACTTAGAAGTTATGAATTATGCGCCTGGATGCTTCCCCTCCTCTCTTAGATCATCAGAGAACAAGTGCAATAGAACCAAGGGCAGCCATATACCAGAACTAGTTAGTCATCTTTTTTCCCGGGACTTTGAACCTACATAAAAATTGTATAGAGATGGATAGAAGGCCCAGAATGTCTCTATTATAGACATGGTGGTATCAGGCAGTTTCTGCTGCTAATATTTTGGATTTGCTTCCCATCTACTTCTACTCTGATTACTTAGTGTTTTGTCCATGTCCTTCCTAAAATTCTGTAATTCTGAAAATCTGTCTGATGAATTTTCTTCTTACTTAAATTTTATATTGTGTGGTTCTGGTGCCAGTTTTGGAAAAGTAAGTTCCAACAAATGCAATTAGGAAATGTCTATAGATAGTATAGTACTAATATCATTTAAAAAAATTTACAGTTAAACAAAAGAATGGACTATAGACTCATTAATATCAAGGTTAAGTCTATAATCTTGATTATTCTGGGATTTAGTCATTTATCTTTTTTATGAATGCATATTTGCTTCTGGACATAGTAAACCTTTTATAGATTTTTAGCCTGTCAAGCAAATTGATATACTTTTTAATTTGCCAACAAAATCTATTAATTGTCTTGGCTGAAAACTATTTGGAAGTTGTTTCAGCCAGATCAAGTTTTTATAGGCTATTTCCGAATTTTGAAAAACAAAAATTTACTATCATTTTTATGGAAATGCTGGCAGGATCAAACTATGATAACACAGATGGTATAGTTGTAAAAGATAGCTATATATCTATGTATGTACATAAAAATGTGATTAGGTAAATACACGTTTGAATCACCTATTAGGGAGAGGAACTTTGCTAAGGATGTTTTCTGTTTATCCATATGGCTTAGTAGAGTATGTGACATGGTTGCTTATCCTTATAGTTTTTGTCTGGTTTCCTTTAAGAATATACAGTGGAACCTCATGAATCTTTGTGCATAGCAGCCCTTTTATTCTTTTAGAGCAGGAGCACCCCAAGAGGCAAACTCTCTTGAGATTTGACCTATGGGAATCCAGTGAGGACTAGGCATTTGTTTCCAACTTGAACCAAGAGTGAAATTGTGATACTAATTATGGTGTAGAATTCTCCACTTTGCTCTGTGTCTTGCTCTGATGGGTGACTAAATGGATATATTACTGCAGAATAGACCTCGCATAGTACAGAGTAACCCTAAAGAACCAGACTTATTTGGTATTTAAAATTTTATAAGCCTGGTTCAGCCACTTTGATCTGATTTTGAATACTCAATAATCAATTTCTTGGTACTAGATAATATCTTCTATGCTCTCATTTCCTTACCTATTTATTAAAGCTTGTGAAGAGTGATGTGGATTTCTAACATTATAAATGTTTTGTATATAGTAAGCATTCTTCAAGTTGACTGTTCAATAATAGCAATATTTTCCAGAAAAACTTTGGTATGTTAAAGAACTCTGTAAAATTTAAATAATGGCTCTACTGCAGACCAGTGGAACAGGGTTGAATATTCTGACACCCTCCGCCCCAAATGTATGATAATCTAATCTTTGATAAGGGAGCAAGAAATGTGAAGTGGAGCAAGGAAAGCATTTTTAACAAATTGTGCAGGCAAAACTGGATAGCTACATGCAAAAAAATGGGCTCAGATCTCCACCTATCACCATGTACAAAAGTCAGATCAAAATGGATTAAAGATCTCAACACCAGACCAGAATCCTTAAGGTACATTGAAGACAAGGTCGGCAAAACCCTCCACGACATTGAAACTAATGGTATCTTCAAAGATGACACGCCACTGGCCAAGCAAGTGAAAACAGATAAACAAATGGGACTACCTTAAACTAAGAAGCTTCTGCACCTCAAAAGAAACAGTGACCAAAGTACAAAGACAGTCTACAGAATGAGGAAGGATATTCACCCAATACCCATCTGATAAGGGGTGATATCAAGGATATAGAAGGCACTGGTTGAACTCCACAAGAAGAAAACATCCAACCCCATCAGAAAATGGGGTGATGAAATGAACAGAAACTTTCTCAAAGAGAAAATCCAAATGGCTAAGAGGCACATGAGAAAATGCTCTCTATCACTAATCATCAGGGAGATGCAGATCAAAACAACAATGAGATATCATCTCACACCACAGAGACTGGAACACATCCAAAAGAAGAAAAGCAACCAGTGCGGATGTGGGGAGGAAGGGACTCTCCTTCACTGCTGGTAGGAATGCTGACTGGTCCAGCCTTTTTGGAAAACAATATGGACGATCTTCAAAAAAATTAGAAATTGAGTTTCCATTTGACCCAGCAATACCACTTCTGGGAATACATCCCAGAGAGGCAAAAAGGCATAGAAGAAATGACATCTGCATTTGTATGTTCATTGCAACACTGTTTACAATATCCAAAATCTGGAAAAAAACGGAGTGCCCCAAAACAGATGACTGGTTAAAGAAACTTTGCTACATCTACACAATGGAATACTATGCAGCTGTTAGAAAAGATGAAGTCATGAAATTTGCATATATGTGGATCAACATGGAAAGTATTATGTTGAGTGAAATGAGTCAGAAAGAGAGAGACAGACATAGAAAGATTGCACTCATCTGTGGAATATAAAGTAACAGAATGGGAGACAAACACCCAAGAGTAGTAGAGATAAGAACCAGGAGGTCTGCCTTACAGCTTGGAAATTGGCTTTACATGCTGGGGGAAAAGGCAGCAAAGATAGAGAAGGGAACATCTAGTAGAGGATGTTGGGAGGACCCACTCAGGTTGAAAGATGTATGCCAAATGTATAGACTGACCATGATGGCCACTCAATACCTCTATCGTAAACCACAACACCAAAAAGGAGAGAGAGAGCAAAGGGAATGCCCTGCCACAGAGGCAGGTCAGGGTGGTGGGGGATGGGGTGGGGGTGGTGGGAGGGATACTGGGAACATTGGTGGAGGAGAATGGGCACTGGTGGAGGGATGTAAACGATCACTGTATGACTGAAATGCAAACATGAAAGTTCATAAGTTTGTAACTGTAACTCACAGTGATTCACTAATAAAAATTAAATAAATGAATAACGGCTCTATTGGGAGAACATATATATGTATAGGCATTAGACAACAGGCCTGGGTCTATTAGTAGTAATGAATAGGGCAGAAGTGGGTCACGAAAAGCAGGGCCCAGCATGTCCACAGACATTCTGATCTTTAACAGTGTGGAACTAGATAGTCATTCAACATTCAAGAAAGCTCTGAACATCAGCAGCCAGAATCTGGGCTCTAACTTGTTACCTTTCCATTTACTAATCCTACTTCTCTCCCCTTTTATGCATCTTATCAGTGTATCACTGTCATCCCGTTGTTCATCAATTTGCTTGAGCGGGCACCAGTAACATCTCCATTCATCCCTGCCGCGTTCAAAGTCAGGAGAATGAAGCCCATTATTGTTATTTCTTTTGGCATATTGAATACACCATGGGTAGCTTGCCAGGCTCTGCCATGGGAGATTCTGCATCGCTCTCTTCTGGGAGCTTTGTTTTTTGCATCTTATATATTCCTTATCCTGTTTCAAGTTGGTAAACCAATTTGGAGCTGATTCTTGGGGAGGAAAAGGAGGAGAGATTTCATTTACAGATTAGCTGACAAACTCAATCTGGCTGTCTTGGATTAGATACCCTTTGCTGGTCAAAGTAGTCACAGTGGGGTTATATCGTATCTGCATTTAATTCAACTAAAATACATGGGGAAAATAGCAGAAGGCATAGGTGATTGATGGAGGAGAAATGAACCCCAGAGCTAATTCATATGATGAAACATTTTTGCCACCATCTCTACAAGTGAAAATATATTATGGAAAAGGAGTGAAAAGGAAAGTGACTTAAATTTTCCAACTTGTCAGGTTTTTTTTTTCCAGTTTGTACACGAACTGCTTATGATTTTGTCTTTTAATGTGGATGTCCTTAGTGTCACATTTTCTTAGGTCAGATCTCAATGGAACAGACTCTGAGATAGAAATTTACTTGGGGAATCATTCTGGGAACTGTAGTTCTAGAGATTGGGAGGGTATAATTGGGCAGAGAAAAGTTAAACAAATGGGTACAAATTGTGAAGGAGGAGTTAAGATCGTCCCACATGACAACAAGAAGGCTAAGTTTTCAAGTCAGCATTTCTCAACTAGGGTCCATAAGGGCCCCTACAGGTCCTTCAGACATCCCAAAGGGGTTCCAGGAGAAAATTGCACAAATGGTAACTGGTCATGAAGACTGAACTAAAGGTGGTAAAAGGACAATAGTGGAGGGTTGTGGACACTTTGGTGGTGATGTGATCCAGTAACTTTGTACATCAATACCAAAAGTTTTAACACTGTTGTAACCATCTTGCCTATAGTACAATAAAATAAACTTTACAATAGAAGGAAAGAAAATTGAGTAAATGGGGAGCCACGGCATGAGAGTAGGAAGTCAATTGATATAACTGGGAAGTCACAGGACATAAATATGGGTGGAGGGGCTATGGTCAGAAAATATTGAGAAGTACTATTCTAAATGACTAAATCAACCAGTCAAGGATACAGCTGCCTGCAGGAAGAGTGCATCACCTTAGGCAAATTAAGTCCTTTAAACTGAAGACAATTACTGGGAGGACACAGCTGGAACCCAGTTGAAACTAATATTAGTGAAGCTGGGAATAACAGGCATTTCAGATATAAAAGAGTGGTTTGGTTGCAGTCTCTATTGCATCTTTTCCACCTCTACCCATCGTTTATTCTTCCACTGATCCTTTTATTCACTCCACACATACTCATTCAGTACCATGTTCTAGTAACTCTCTTAGGAATTGGGCTTACTGAGTTGTCTCAGGTATGGAGAGTATATCTAGTGAGAAAACAGATGTTTGGGGCCAGAGCAATAGCACAGCGGATAGGACATTTGCCTTGCACGTTTGCGATCCAAGTTCGATTCCCAGCATCCCATATGGTCCTCTGAGCACTGCTAGGAGTAATTCCTGAGTGCAGAGCCAGGAGTAACTCTGTGCATCACCGGTGTGACCCAAAAAGAAAAAAAAAAAGAAAGCAGAAGTTCATTTCAATGATTAATATAATGAAGATGCATGTAGCAAGATAGGACAAAAATGATAGAGGGTTTTACTTATCTACTCTGTTCAAGGAAATGCTATTGTCTGACTTCCTGTTAAGTAGTGACTAGAATGAAGTAAAGGAAAAAAATAGTGTGACCAATTGGGGAAAGAATGTTCCATATAGAAAGAGCAAAATGTTATAAAGACCCGAGGCATTTGTGAGTTTGTTGTGAAAGAGGAATCATCTCTGTGGCTAGAGTCTAGGGAAAGAAGAGAACATGGTGAAAAGTGATGTGAAAGAGACAGAAACAAATCAAATCATGCCGGTCTTGAATACAAATGGAAAGAGCTTTGGATATTGAGTGAGATGAGCACCATGATTTTGATCAGAGGAATGACATGATTTGATTTCAATTTATGCAGGATTTTTCTGGAGATTAGTGGGGCAGGAAAACCAAGTGAGAGGATCTTTTGGTCCAGAAGACTAGGGAAGAGAAGAGTGGAGAAGCAAGTCATTCATAAATGGAATATAATTGTTTTATTTGATAATCAACAAAATAAAGCACTCATTTAGTTACCACAGGCAAAAACATCTGTGTTAGGGTTTTTGCAAGAAAGATGCCTTCCTAAGATATTTTTAAGAGCAATTTTGGTAATATGAAATTTTAAGATCATTTGCTAAATTTAAACTCTATCCCCCAAGCCCTTTGTAAAATGAGATGTGAAAGAATATCTCCCATAGCACTGTGCCCTTGAGGATAGAGAATATTCCTTTCGTCTCTGTACCCCAATTCTTATAGCCTGGGACTAAACTATTTATGTAATTAATGACTACATGAACGTAGGAAGTTGGTACTCTAAATATCCATGGACTCTGAACAGACTGAGTATGCTCTCAACTGGACATCGCATACAAAGTCTTGGTAATTCAATTCTTAGAAAATATAATATTTTATCTTACCAATTTGTATTTTGAAATGAGGACATTTCAAAGCTTGCGTTATGGAAGCTCACAGGGGATTGATTGAAAGTTCACAATGTTTAAGTTCATTTTGCACCTACCAGCTCAGAAAGGTGTAAAGAGACATTTTTCACTCTCAAGAGATGAGATATCTGTGACATTATTATTTCTATAGATGATTATTCATTGCACTGTTTCCCTTTCCTTGAGTCTAGGTGTGCCCCAGGACAACTTTTGATCAATAATAATACCATTGTGAGGCTGCATTGGCTTCAGGCTTAGCTCATATTGACTGACAGATTTGTCCATATACCTTTTGCTCACTGTTGGGACACTCTCAGAACTCATCTGCATGCTGTGGAACTCCCAAATCACATGAAGGTATTTCAGTTGACAGCCTCACTTGAACTGCAATGTCAACTGCCAATCGTGTGAATGTGTTGCCTCCTTGAACATTTCAACACAGTTAAACTTTCTAATGGTTACAGCTCTGGCTGACACCTAAAAGTACTGCATAAGCCATACCATAAAATGTTTTCTCAGTGCATCCCAATCAAGACAAAGAATCTTAATACATAATAAGCAGTTTCAATATACTGATCTTGTTACTTTGTAGTGATTTGTTGTGTAGGAATGAAGAGCTGGACATGCCTATCATGGATACTAAATCATCTAATGCAGATTTTTTTCTACCACCAATTTGTGGACTTGTGCCAGGTCAAGTGGTGTAGAAAGACTGAAAAGCAGTTATCTACCACTTGCTTACCACCACTGCTGGTACGTGGACTGGTGGTATGCAGCTCAAGTGCTGGTCCACAGCGTAAAAAAGGTTAAAGAAAGTTGACTTAATGGTTTCTGTATAGTAGAGTGTTGCCAAATTTCCTCTCTTAGAATAGTCTGGGATTCAAGTAGTGTGTCCGTAATTAACATTGTTCCATGCACTTATGATAAATTCTACATGATTTCCTACCATTCACTCTATCCCTATATTATTTTTTGTTATTCCTTTTTTTCAAAAAAAAAAATGGTTTCTACTTCTTATACCATGGGTATGAGTTGCATTTCCCTCCCTGCCCTAAGCAGAGCCTCAAAAGTTGAGGACCTCCGGAACCCAGCCATGGCCATTCTCAGGGCCACTCTCCACATGTTCTGATGACCCTCACACATGAGGGAACCTGTGAAAGAACCCAGGTGTGTGGGACTCGTGACTGAGATCTCCAAGGCTGCTCGGATTGGGACTGGGCCTCTTCCACCCAGATCTGCCATTTTCCAGTAGCTAGGCAGTCACACCCACAAACTGCCCCCGGGCGCCCTATAATCCCATCAATGGCCAACATCCAGAGACTATAAAACTAAATTCCTGGAGGCAAATACCCTAATCTAGTATTGAGTTCTCCCTCTTAGAGCTCCTGATAAGCTACCTAGAGTCTATTGTCTGCTCAGGAGAGCCTGGCAAGTTCCCTGTGGCGTATTCATATCCCAAATACAGTAAGAGATATATAATACCTCTTGGAGAGCCTGGCAGGCTAAAGAGAGTATCCTGCCTGCACGGCAGAGCCTGGCAAGCTCCCCGTGGCATATTCGATATGCCCAAAACAGTAACGATAGGTCTCATTCTCTGACCCTGAAAGAGCCTCCAATAGTTGGGCGAGACGAGTAAGGAGAGGCTGCTGAAATCTCAGGGCTAAGTGTAATAGAGATATTACTGGTGCCCGCTCTAGTAAATTGACAAACAATGGGATGACAGTGATACAGTGATACTTCTCATAGCAAACTTGATTTTCTTTCTTTTTTAAAATCTATTTTCTCTTCTCTGTATCAATTTCTTATGTTCTTATATTTTGTTATCTTCTTTCATTTATTCCTTTTCTACATTCACATATTTTCTAGGTGTGTAGCTGGTTCTCCCTTAATTCCTTATGAGTTCTATTTTCTTCCTCTAGTTTGGATTTCTTTTCAGTGATGAGTATCTTATATTTCTTCCTGCAGCTACTCTCTTGCTCCCTCAGTTTTATCATATAGGTGCTCTGCTCTCTTGTGATGTGATCTTTGAGAGACTTTTAAAATGACTATCCCTATTTGAAGCACCATGATTTACATTGCTGTTAATGATAAAGTCCCATGCATACAACGTCCCAACACCACACCCTCCACCAATGTCTGCCTCCTTCCGCCACAGTCTCAGGGTCTCCTCTCAAGCTACCAGACCCCACCCTTGTTGAGCCTTGTTCTCGGTTCTACTGTCTGACCATTTGTCAGTCCCATATTATATTTGATTATATCACACATATGAGAAAGAAAAGTTGTATCTGTCCTTCTTCTGGCTGATTTCACTCAGCATGATACTCTCCAATTCCATCCACTGTCCATCTGGTGGCAAACTGCATGATTTTATTTTTCTCTAATTGCTGAGTGTTACAGCTTAGGAATATTTCATTGTGTATATATACCACAGTTTCTTTATCCAGTCACCTGTCTTTGGGCACTTGAATCATTTCTAGATCTTGGCTATTGTAAATAGTGCTGCAATGAACATAGATTCAGAACGTCTTATTGAAATAGTGGTTTGGGGCCTTTGAGGTAAATGTCAGGAAGTGGAATTGCTTGGTCAGTAAGTAGTTCAATTCTTAGATTTTTGAGATGTGTCCATATTGTTTTCCAAAGAGGTTGGACCTGTTAACATCCCCTTAAGCAGTGGATGAGGGTTTCTTTCTCACCATAGGAATACTAACACTAATTAGTTTTCTTCTTTTTCACCTGCATCAGTCTTTCTGGTATGAAATGAATATCTCATTGTTGTTTGATTTGCATTTCTTTGATAATAATTTATGGTGAGTAATTTATTTTTTATATGTCTATTAACCACCAGAATATTTTAAGGAAGTATCTGTTCATTTCTTCTTTTATTTTTGATAGGTTTATCTGTTATTAAATTTTACAATTGCTTTTATGTATCTTTGGTGTTATTCCTTTGACAGATGAGTGGTGTAAAAATATATTCTTTCAGTCTGTGGAGTGTCTTTTGTTTTATTATAAATATTTCTTTTTGTAGTACAGATGCTTCTTAATTTTGTGCAATTGCATTTTTCAGTTTGTTTTTTTCTGTTTGTGTTGCCAATAACATTAAGTCATTGAAGATGCTGTAGATTCAGTGCCATGAAGAGATATGCCTACATTTTCTTTAGTATATTTTATGGCTCTGGGTATGATATATTTTTTTACATGGGAGTACTTCTATTTATTCAGCTACTGAGTAATGATTGAAGTGGGCATGGGTTTGATACTGAGTCTTAATTCATTTTGAATTGATTTTATGAGTGGTGTGAAATAAGGATATGTGTTTATATTATTTTAACATGTGATTGACCAATTTTTCCATGCCACTTTTGAAGAGATTGTCCTTGCTTCATACCATCAGAGACTGTTAATCAAATCTTCATCCTCAACCTTCCAACTTCCAAGTTTCAAATAAAGCCTGGCCATGTGATTTTTAAAAGAAGGCCAGAATCTTCTGGGAAATTTAAAGATGAAGAGAAGGGGTGGAAGGCTGGAAGAACAGGATGAGTGCTGTGTGCTGCTGTTTGAAGAGATGAACCCTTTCTTCCTCATTCTCAAAATTGCAAGGCTGGATTATTCTACTCTGCTGAGATTTGCATGTTTTATTCCCACTCCCCTTTATAAATAATCCTTCCAATGGATCACTTTAAATTTGAACCAATCAGAATTACTTTCTTTTGTTTGAAAATAAAAATTGTAACTGAAAAAATTTTTTCTTCTAACTGCTTATTTTTGTTTCATTTGCTGATGTCCCTCTTTGTTCAGTCTACTTCTGCTGTTATCTTTCGTGTTTCCTTTCATAGACACACATTTTCTCTCATATGCACCTCTAACATTATTTTTATTCCCTTTAGAGTCTGCTACTTTTCTTTCCATAATTAAATTGTTTTAAAATTAAAATCTTCTGGGCCTTGCTCTTGCCCAATCAATTTCACATGGTTCTCTTCCTGGCCGGTGGTCTCTAGATTTAGAACAAAGCTATAAATCCACAGTATTGTTTCTAGTTAACAAGCTGGAGCTTATTCCCAATTGCAGTTAACCCTTACTCACACCAGAATGACTGTAGGTACTTCCAGAAGACAATGGCCTTTTTTTGTCTGTGTGAATGAACAACCCCATATCAAGCCTATTGTGGTTTTTGTGGTGGTACTTGTGCAACTTAAGTCTTATTAATAAGACATTGCCTTAGTGCTGCTTTATTGGAGGTAAGGGAAGAAGAGTATCTTTAAAAATTATGGCTGGAGTCTCACACCACATGCTTTGGTGCAGCCACTTTGCTGATGATTGACCACGATCCAGAGACCAGCTACTTCTGGTCCCAGAAACTGCTTGCAGCCATGTCTCTAGACTGTGAACTAAGCCATTGTCCCACGCCGGCCGAGGAGGGGAAATATCTCTCTTTCTCAGTTTTTTTTCCCTTTCCGGGGAGAAGCGGCGTGGCGTCCGCCATATTATGAGGATTATAAGCAGGTATGAACTTGGTGGCGTAAGAAGGAGAAAAAAAAAGAGAGAACTTTGTACTTGGAACAGCGGGACGCTTGGGCAGTCTCGGGCCGGGGCCAATACCGGCTCGCGCTCCGCCGAGACTCGACCTGGGGGGCCACAAGCTTTGGTGCGGCCACTTTGCTGCTGATTGACCACAATCTGGAGGCCAGCTAGACTACTTTTGGTCCCAGAAACTGCTTGCAGCCATGTCTCTAGACTGTGAACTAAGCCATGCCCCATACTCCCCCAGGAAGGTAAATTATGCAATTTCTAACATAAATCTCCCTGAACTTAATTACTAAAATACTAAAATACAGAAATTCTAAACCGCCTGGCTGTGACTTCATATCTCTCCATTCTCAGCAATGGAAAACTAATTATCAAATGCTTCCTTGTCAGTAGGGCAGTTTTTTTGGGGGGGGACCTCCAACAACAACAGTGAGTTTTGTGTTGAAATATGGAATGTAATCAAGGTAAGGAGAAAATGAAGTGAAATTTGTCAGTTACGCAGGCGAGGGTGGGGGAGTGGGGGTGGGAGGTATACTGGGGTTTCTGGTGGTGGAATATGGGCACTGGTGAAGGGTTTGGTGTTTGAGCATTGTATAACTTAGACATAAGCCTGAGAACTTTGTAACTTTCCACATGGTGATTCAATAAAATAAATTTTAAAAAATTATGGCTGATATGATAGACTCATAGAAAATATCATGGTCTAGTAATGAACTAACTTTGGAGTAAGGAATAGGAAATCTGAACCCCATTCTCTGGCAGTGGGAAACCAGCATCCACATTCTTAGTCACTTCATTCTTAGTAACCACATTCTTAGTCACTGTCTCTCATAGGGTGCTCTCCTTTATTTTAATAAAAGCTTCCCCTTTTATTAAAAAAAAAAAACAGGTCCTGTGACAGGACTATGCTGAAAGGTAGATGACAAGTATGATCCTTTCAGGTCCAAGAGAGCTTCCAGAATCCATCACTGAGCCTGTCAGAATTGAGGAGACAAATGGCAGAAGGTAAACCCTGTAGTATCTGAAACTGAGGAGGCTGATAAACAATATGAAGGGAAGATCGTTTGTGCTCTGCGTATAATTACCTGCAACTCCTCCTGACATTCTTTTGCATTACATTATTGCATTTCCGTTTAAAGAGCCTAAAATAGCAAGAAGCACAAAGGCCCTTATGGTCTTGAAGAGAGCCTGTATGAAGAGGGCAGGTCAGAGTGAATGTGCAGATTTTACCAGGAACAGCCTTGAATCAGTGACAAAAGAATGTTGGTGTGTA
This sequence comes from Sorex araneus, assembly GCF_027595985.1. Taxonomy (NCBI): domain Eukaryota; kingdom Metazoa; phylum Chordata; class Mammalia; order Eulipotyphla; family Soricidae; genus Sorex; species Sorex araneus. Next base: position 137,038,810 of record NC_073304.1, on the reverse strand, counting down.
AATACATGAACTCTTTCACTGCTTGCAGAGGGTTGGGGGAGAAATCTCTGAAGTGTAGTCTATATAGTCTCCTAGAGGATTCCCCAGATTGAATGTCAGTTATCTACGCTGGTTTCTCATATATCAAAGCACCGTACATTGGCCTTCTGCCTGTCTTCATTCCCTCTCTTCCAGAACTCCCAGATACCATCTTCTCCTAACAGATCCATCAGAACTGGACTTCGGAAGTTCTCTCTAGAGAACCCTTTCTGCACACATATTTTTGAACAAGGAAAATCCTGGAAAATAAGACAGGGTAGATGCAGAGGATATCTGATGAGATTTGATTTACTTTTAAATACTTGACTCAAAGTCTCTTGTCTACAGAACCTAATCTGAAAACAAAGTCTTCAAACTAATGTTGCCACTATACAAAAGACCCTGAATGAATCACACTTATTTAATTATGTATGTGTATACTTATTTAAGTATGTATGGGTGTTTATGAGGAGGGTGATGGTAGAGTTTGGGATTGAAATATTGTAAAACTGAGTCTGGACTTGAGCATGTGAAACTAGAAGCTAACCTAGAGATCACTATCTATGAACTAAACAATCACTACATCTTCTGTATATAATTCATATCTGGTGGGGGTGGGGGTGCCCAACTGACCTTGCCAAGATACTTAACTAATAGCTGCAAATCTTTTAATCATGCCTATTAAGGAATGGCATAGAACTGCTGATTTACTTATTAAAGTTCCTTCATTTTGATGTAAAATACTGTAAATAACATTTATAAGATGTCAGCATCATCTGTTAAGCTATGTCCTTTAAAAATTTATAGAAATAAAAAGTGCCATAATGATGAACATGCATTTCATAAGCGATGAAGTCAGGAAAATTTAATGGTTGCATTTTAGGTGCTTAGTATTCTCTTTCCAGCGTTACTGTTAGGGTCTTTTATTTTTTTTTACCATGCTTGAATCATCCATAATACAGCAAACTGATCCTTCCAAAACAGCTTGTCTTTCACTTTATTTAGAACCAAGTCTTGATACTTTGATCTTTGCTTTTTATACTCTGTGGACCAACCGATAGATTTTTCTACATAGCTAGGAAACTGTTGTGAGAAGCAGGGAACATAAGCAATATTTCAGTCTGAAAGTGTGTTGGATTGTTCTTATAGTCAGAAATTAGCACTATATTGTAATACTCAGTAATTTTTTTCCCAAGGTGATTCTGGCCAATGAATTTTAAAAACGGAGATAGAACAGTTGGTCCTAAGACCTGTAAGAAAACATGGAGAATGACATGCCATGCACTGTGTTGTGGCTTTCTCTAAGACAATCTCGTTGGATTTTCATAGCAATTCCATGTGTGTATTCATTATATACATTTTTGTATATAATGAACTCAAATTCAGAGACATGAAATTACTTACAGGAGATCACACCAGTCATGAACACTGGGATTCCAATCGCTTTTCTCAGTCACTTTATTTTCTACTCATGTTTGTATATTTGAAGATACGTATTTGGTTTCTTCCCCAAACAACTGCTCTATGTACTTTTCTGACATGTGTGGAGGAGTTGAGACAGATATCCATGAAAATTCTTCCAACTTTTAAATTCTATGAGTGGGCTGGGAAAGGGGAGCCTTGCCAAAATGTCTGGCCTCCCAACTTGTTGCCTTTATTACAGAACAAGTGGAATTACTATGGTCTACCACAGGAAATACAACAAATTAACATTTGAAATCTGAATTATGACAAAAAAACAAAAAGGAAATACCACATGAATAATTGTCATCTTTTTATTGTTGCTTGCTTTTTATTTGGGGGATTACATCCAGCAATACTCAGTTTACTCTTGGCTCAGTGCTCAGGGATAATGCCTGGTGCTGTCCTGAAGATCATATGGTATTAGGGATCAAAGTGGGCCTGAAATATGCAAGGTAAGTGTCTTACCTGCTGTAGTATATGTTCAGATCTCAAAACTCTCCCATTTTTGGAGAGGTTGTGGGTAGGACACATCTGGTGGTGCTCAGGGCTTACTCCTGACTGTGTCCTCAGGGACCACAGCGGGTGGACCTTTGGGGACCATCTGGAGTTCTGGGGATCAAACCTGGGTCAGCTGTGTATAAAGTAAGTGCCCAATTCACTGAAGTATCATTTTGCCCTTTCATAATTATCTTGAGGCCCCTATTCTAGATCCACCAGGAGTGCCCCAAGAATAAAGTATCTTAATCTTTGTAACTTTGGGAGGAAAGTTTCCTATGTATAACTGATCCTCATAATGGCATGTGAATTCATTTCAAAGGAGGGCTTACTTCCACCCTACTTCCTATTTCAATCCAAAAGTAGACCTAAAGCTTTCCAGACATGATGTGCTTGCCTGGAAGACTTTCCAATCTTGTGTATTTCCTGTTGGTGAAGGTCCACAGTAACAGTACATATCCCTACTCTGTACTTGGAAAATAACCTGGCACACTCCTACATACTCACCTGATCATCCATGAATGCCCACTGTAAAAGCCATTGCTTTTAATAGTGGGAGCAATCTGTGCTGGTGGGAATGTGGTGGCAAAGAAACTGTCACCTACCTGTGGTGGGAATATTGTCTGCTTCAACAGGCCTCTGTTTCTTTAGATTTCTATTTCTGTTTCTTGACTTTGGGTCCTCTATAGTCAGGACTCTTTCTGCCTTTGCTTTTCTATTTTAAGATACTGACTCGTGTTTATGGAAACCTTTATTTTAGGATGTATCACTCTGCCTCCAGATAATGTCTGATCATTATTAAACATGCACATCTCCACTCAGGAGTCAATGCAAAGAGATTCTGGTTTTTCCTTTGTTACTTCTACTCAGAAGTAAAATCCAATTTCAGTTTAGAAAATGGGAAATATAATTTGTTCTCCAGCGAAAGGTATGTTTGGTAGTGGTGGTGGTGGTGGTAGAGATGTGTGTGTGTGTGTGTGTGTGTGTGTGTGTGTGTGTGTGTGTATGTGTGTGTGAAATTCAGAGAATAAAAGATGAAACATTTATTCTTATGAAAGTACCAAGGCCTTGTTCTTGACCTGTGGCCTACTTCTACCATATTCTTCTTTTATTTTTTTTCCTACTACCATCCAGTTGGATTTCTATTGTTGCATAACAAAAAACCATAAATGAAGTGACTCAGAGCAACCTGCATTTCTCTGAGTTTTTATTGATCAGAGTCTGAAAATGACTTGGCTGGTTTCTCTGCTCAGGCCTTTATCAATTGGGTGAATAAAGGTGCTGCTCAGGGTTTCTATTTCTTATTTGAGACTAAGTTCTCCACCAAATTTACTGGTCGCTTGTGGAATTTACTTCTTTGTGGATATAGAATTTTGCCCCCTTCATACCAATTGACAAAGAGGAACATCATGGCCACACCTATATAGAGGGAGAATTTTGAAGTCCTTGGGGGGAAAGTGGCTTATTTGTTTCATTGTGTGTGCATGTATATATCTGCCACTCATAGATGTATAAACACGTATATGCTTTTATATAAAATGAAAGTAAGACCCTTTATAGATACATCTACTGAGTTATGAATTACTAGGTGCCAATTTGTCTATATTTTCTGCCCTACCAAAGGAAAGAAGAGAGTAGATAAAGGTATTCTTAGAAATCATGTAACACTCAAGACTGAACCAGAGCAGGAGACCCATGTTTGGGGAGTCTTGGATGCTCTGGCAAGGGGGAGGTGAGGTAACACAGCACACTAAGTGCCATTAAGTACATTAGGTGTCGGATCCATTGTAAACACATTACCGTAACTAAAATAATTATTTTAAATGCAAAAAATAAGTAGGAGAGTAATTTTTTTTCAGGAGAGATCTGGGGAAATCTGGTAATGAAGCAAGGTTTTTAGGGTTCACAAATGGTTATTTAGGGCACACATTGAGGGAGTGAATGTACCCTCTATTTTCTGAGAGACAGGGCATGGTTCTGGCTTGCTAGAAAAAAACAAAAAGACCAAGACAAAATGAAAGTCACAGTGTTATCCTGCACTCATATAGGGAAAGGAATCTAAAGGAAGAGAAATGAAAAGAAACTAGTCCCCATGTGGCAACTGACAGAGTAAAGGGCTGCCACAGACAAATGTAGGGAGTCAGAGATCTTTGTTTTTGTTTTTAACTTAGCAGTCAGGGACAAAAATCAGTAAAGCACAGGATAGCATTCCTTGGTGTTTCTATTCTTCTCAATTATCCCACTAACACATCCTATTAGGCTAATTGTAGTACACAGAACAATGCTCCTCTTCCCACCAAATAAAGACAGTCGAATTCCCAGAGCCCAGGGATATGTTTTGTCATATGAAAACCAGATTGCAGTTGCAAATGGAATTTTGTTTGTGGTTCCTATTCAGTTGACCTTAAAAATAAGAATAATTTTCTATATTTTCCAAGTGAGACCCATCTCATCACACTAACTCACTGAAGAAGCAGAGGGAGGGGGAGCGTGGTCTCCAGAGATGTGATGACAGAAGAAATGAGAGCCGGTGCTGATTTCAAGGATTCAGAAAGGTAGCCAGGGAATATGGCAGCCTCTGGAAATTGGAAACAGTCTTTAATTTATAGCCAGTAACAAAAGGAGGATATTGGTCTTATAACTTTAAGGAACTGAATTCTGCCAACAAACTCAAATGAGTGGAAACAAATGTTCCTAGAATTTAGGGGGGGAGCAAATAGTAACTGGATTTTAGTCTGGACAGAGCTTTATTGGACATCTAGCCTATAAAACCATATGCTAATACATTTGTTGCTGTAAACCAGTACTTTTGTGATAATCTGTTAAGGCAGTAAAAGAAAACTAAGAAGAAAATCAAGGTGCCAAGGCAGTATCATAAATTCTTTCCTCTTTAAATTTTCTTCTAAGAATTTACTCCTAATCTCACACCTATTTCTTTTATTTTTATTAAAACATGACCCTGAAAGTATATTTTTAATGTTGTTTATCTTTGATGGAAATTTGACTCTAATGTTTTCATTCAATTATTTTAAATGTCCTATGAACACAGATTTTGGCAGTTTTAAATAGTGTGATACTTTTTATATATAACTTTAAAAATACTATTTTAGGGGCTGGAGTGATGGTGCAGTTGGTAGGGCATTTGCCTTATATGTGGCCAACCTAGGTTTGATCCCCTGTAAATATCATCTGGTGGGGGGTGACTGGGGGAGAGCCCTGGAGGCATCCGGGTTCAGGGGGTCGGCCCTGGGCCACTTGCCCAGCAGGGGCGGCCCAGGCCATGGAACAGACGAAAGAGGAAATGAGGGCCAAGCCAGCTGCTTGATCAGTTGCCATTCATTCCATTTTCTCTACACACCTGTTCCAGTCTCTCTGAGCTCCCCATTCTAAGTCTCACACTGCCCCTCATTCCTAGATCCCTTCTGTCTCTACTCGTCCCTCATGCCTCCATCCCAGCTCTTTAGATTCTTCTCCTCTTCTCTAGTCTCTCCACCCTTGCTTGTCTCTCTGGGCCCAAGTTATACCCAGCAAAATCAACATTAGACAGCTCTTCCTGAGGGCCTACCAGGTTCAAAGGAAACACCACCTAGAGGCATTCCCCTTCTCCTAGTATCTTAATTAATATCTCAATATTAGTTATTTTTGTATAGGCACAGTAAGAGATACATTGAGACTTATAGGGAAGATATAGGGCAGCTCTCCAGGGAACGTCTTGCCAGACTCAGATTACAGTGCTCAGGCCAGATTAATCCTTCCTAACACTAGCAGAGTCCGAATCTAGTTATTACATTTTTGATCATGACAGCATTTGTCCACGACCAAGTGCTTAACTTATAGTTAAGCATTAGGCACTTTGACCAAGTCCTATCTCAATGCCAGGGTAGCACATAACTCACTGCTTGCCCTGGGTCCATCCCATCCCTCGCCGGGACCCTGCCTTTGGGGGTGCTAGGAAGTAAGAGCAGCTGAGGCTTAGGCTGAGAGAACAGATGCCCAGGAGGAAAATATCATTTAGAGTTAAATGACTCCCACATTACAAAAGCATAGCATTTACTATTGTCTTCCTGTGCCCATACGAAAGGACATGGCTCTGAAAAAACTATGCAAAGGACTCACGGAGAAGAGAAAAACAATAGTTCAAGTCAGCAGAACACAAAGAAAGAAGTTACAAATAAACACAGAGGAATAGGAGCACTGTGATGGGAGTAACCCAAATAAGACTAAACTACCTGAGGCTATGCTATCCTACAATCTCCGGCATCCCATATAGTCTCCCAAGCACTGCCAAAAGTAATTCCTGAGTACAGAGACAGAAGTAACCCCTGAGAATCGCTGGGTGTGACCTAAAAAGCAAAAAAAAAAAAAAAGAAAAAAATTACTGTTTTGCAATCTGTGTTGGTGGGGATGTGGTAAAAAGGAGTTCTCATTCACTGCTGATGGGAATATTGTCTGGTACAATCCTTGTGGAAAACAATATGGAGTTTTTGATAAACTTAGAATTGAACTGCCCTATGATGATGCAGCAATTCAAATTTCAGGTATCTATACTCAAGGCATAAAAACACCTCTCTCAAAAGGACACCATTGTCTCTAAAAAGCACACCATTATTCATTGCTGCACTCAGTACAATAGCTAAGATATGGAATTAACCAAGGTGTCCAGTGATGAATGAATGGATTATGAAGATGTGGCATATATATACAATGGAATATTATGCAGCTGCAAGAAATAATAAGGTCATGCAATTTGCTGCAACATGGTTGGAACTGGAAGATATGTTGAGTGATGTAAGCCAGAAGAAAGATAAACACAAGATGATAGCACTTATTTGTAGAAAATAGAATACTGGATGAGGAAAGTTACCGTAGTAATAGGGGGATTCCTACATCACCCTTGACCCAGTGTTTAGAGAGGAGATGGACAGAGAGGAAAAAAATTAAAGGGGAAGAAAAGAAAAAAAGTGAGAAGTGAATAGACATCATAGCTACAGTTATGCCAGTGATATGAATGAGGGGTATAGCCATGTATCCAAAATAGAGATTCAACAAAACTGAAAACATAAGACCTATGTGACAACCACTGAAACTGTAATGTCTGTCAAACTTGAGTGGTGGAGCGGGGGTTGCAGTGGGGAGGGAATCTGGGAACACTTGTGAAGGGAAGTTGACACTGGTGGTGGGATTGGTGTTGTATTATTGTATGCCAAAATCTCAACTATCAGCAACTTTGTAAATCATGGATCTTTGATAATTTTTTTTTAAAAGCTGTTCTAACTCTCAATACCAGCTTTGAAAATCCTGTGAAAAAGGGGTCAAACACCTGAAAAGCCGTTCAATCTCTAACAGCCATGGAAATGGCAGTACAAATTGTTAGATGCTTTGACCTGTCATATGTCAAAAATTAAAGATGGATAATGGGTAGTGTTAATTAATGTGAAGGGAAACGTGCTTTGGTTCACTATTAGAGGGACTATAAACCAACAAAGTATTTAATGAAAAGCAAATGTGACATCAAGTACTTTTGCCAATTAAAATGTGGCTTTCCTTTGATCTAGAGATGTGCACAGAGGTAGAAATGAGTATTTCACTGTTGCTTGAGATTGTGTGAAACAGAACACCTGTATAAATAACCAAGAAAGCAAATTAAAAGAAATACATTAAGAGGAGAGGAGGATGGGGGAGATTAAGATTATTCAGTCATTTCCTCTGAAAACTTATGTATTCTTTTACAATGAGTTTTTGTCCATAATCACTAAAATAATTGGAAAAGAAAAAATATCTACACTCTTTTCCAAGGGAAATGCAGCTTTACTTCTATTTTTGAAAGTAGAAATGAAATCAGTATGGTGTCAAACCCCAAAGTTCAGACAGCAGGTGGATAATTTAGTCATGGAACTGGCTAGTTAGTTATTTGGATAATTAAATTTAAGCCATCATGGATAATGTAATCCAGTTTAATTTGAAAAAATGTCAGGCCTGGAGACAGATCAGAAGAAAAACATTTGGTGATGGCACAAACATCATTGGAGAAACTTGTTTTGTATTACGAATTGTCTATAAGATCCGACCCTTTCACAATATGAGGGCCTTGGTAGAAAAGATTTGATTAAGAATCCTGGCAGTATCATTAATGTTAGCGTGGCAATAATGCATACTGCTAATTTATTTATGAGATGTTTGAGTTAGTAGTTGATTTGCCCCTTGTCAAAAGCATCTGGGAATGCCTTCCTTCTCAATTTTTTTTTCTTGAATAATAATTTGATTTGGGTTTTCCCATTTGGCAAGTTTATTCTAATACCACTGACATCTATAACAAGACCACATGGTAGATTCTTATTGTTCTGAAATTTTGGGGTTTCTTTTCAAATGTCAGAAGCAGTAAATAGTCCATGATTTTCAGCTTAAGCCTGTGCTTCTAGGCTTTGAGGAAAAGAGGCTTTAAGTCAAACTGGCCTTTCATTTCCTTGCACCTACCATCAAATACCATTTCCTTTTACTGATCTTTGCCTCAATCTTAGTTATCCCTATTGCTTGTGGTTTATAATGTTTAGCATGACTGGTGGATTGGTGGGAAAACCCAACTGACCTGTATTTACTTGGAGTGTCCTGGAAGAAAAGTAAATGTAAAAACTGAGTGTAGAAAACATCTTAGGAGATGTGGAAGTGGAGATAGTGTGAAACTGATGTTGTGACTGGAACTTAAATTTGGATTATCTCAGAGAACCATGGACACCTGGGTTATAGACGCAGAGACCTAAGCACAGAAATGCTCTGAGGCACAAGGAACCCCGCGTTGGGGCCTCCTCGGAGTGGAAGAATGGTCTGACTTCAGGTGAAGGGTGAATGAAACCTGGTGACAGTAGCACTATTTTTAAAAACTTTTGAACACATAGCAGAACTTGGAATTTCATAAATACAAGGAAGAACATGACTGAAGTTTGAATGCAAGCTGGTTCACCATATGGTTCCCGTCTGCACTCATATGCAGTGCTGATTGACTTCACTTGGCCTTCACCATGAGTCAGGAATTTAGGCTCTCCACTTAGATAACTTGCTAGCCATGATTTCTGTTCCTAACACATCAATCTGGGAGAAAGTCAACATGGATTAACTTCCATAGTGCTGAAAGGTGATAAAATGTTTTGTATGAAACCCTATTGACAACAGTACAGTAAACCACAATGCAAAATATATATTTTCAAAGGGCCCTTTGTAGAACTAGACTGGTGGGTGGGAGGCAAGGGGGTTAATTGGTGAAGGGAAGTTCTGAAGGGAAATGAGTAAAGGCCTTATAGTTGAAACAATGCATGCATTAAATCCAATCATGAATAACTTTGTAATTTCATGGGGACAAAAAAATAGAAAGAACTTAGTAGCCTCTAGTATCATCTCTGACCCAATGAAATGTGGCTAGGGAAGTGCTCATTTAGTGTACTCAAAGTTTATTTCATTATCATATTAGTGAAATAAAAGAAATAAAAAAATTAAATAAATACTCATCATTAAATAGTATTTCTACATCATTGCCTATATCCATAAAGAGGAGATAAAATTGATTTAGGGAATGGTGACCAGTCTTGTAGAAGTTTGATATCAGAAAAATTCACCTCAATTGAGGCTCTGGTTGACAATGATATGGTGATAGGATGGTGATGAACTCTAATTGCAGACTTAAATAGATTTATAAAAGTGAGTCAGTGAAAAAGTATTACAGTCAACAATTCCAATCAGAGAATAGTGGTTTGGAGACCATTTAAACTTGCCTAAAAAATGGTCTAAGCTTAGCAACTTCTTTTGCTCTACCTATATTCTCAGGCAAATCTGCTTTTCAAAATATCTTTATTTTATTGTATTGTTCTGTCTTTCCAAATAAACTATTATTGGAAATGTCCATGAAAGCTACCATTATCTACTTTTATACGAATGAGGATACTGTCGTGAATCGTTAATCCAAGTTATCCATCTTCAATATTTAGCATGAAGCTCTGAAATTCACATGAAGTTTTAGGAACTTAAGTTCCTCACCTTCATTCTCTGCTAAAGCTTTTTGAGTTTGCTCTGCTTTACCAAATGAAGCCAGAATACACCATCCTTCTGGAAGCACAAGATTATCTTGGCTTGTTGTTCCTCTGGACAATGCACATCTTCCCTCCAGAATGTTTGTATGTGATAACAGATCAAAAACACCAAGGTCCAAAACCTTTCACATTTGAACCACTCAGATTATGTTCATGGGACTTAAAAGTACCAGTTCCACATACATGTGCTGAGGGGAGCCTGATCATTTACATGATCACGCTTAATTTTAAAAACACTGATGGCCTTATGAAAAATGCTACAACCTCATTATATAACATATTTTTAGAGGAAAAGATGCAGAAGCACAGAATCTGCCCTGCAGGAGTTCACAGCTGAGGATGTGTGATATTTGCTAGCTGAATTTGTGTTTTAGATTCTTGATTTGCCACCTAAGCTACACTTTTGAAACACCCAAAGTGCTTTCACCTACTTCTGATGACAGGTCACCCTCCAGACCAATTAAATAGGAAAATCTGGGTTGGGAACATTGTACTAGGAGAATTCTGTATGGAACCAAGGCAGACAATCTTTATCACTGTATTTCTCTAAGTGGCTCTGGGATCAGCAGCATTGGCCTCACTTGGGAACTTGTTACAAGTGCTGAATCTTAGCTTTGCCCCAGACCTCTGAATCAGAATCTGCATTTTAATGAGATATTTCCTATTAACATTGCAGAGATTCTAGTAATAAGTCTTTTCAAGGAGGAAAAACAATTTATATATATTTTGTGTTCTGTGTTCATGTGACAGGTTAGAGTAAATTCGACTCCTATATTGTGAAATTATCTTAAATATAGTAAAATTCTACTTGAATATTGACAAAAATAATTGGACTTTTGGGAAGGCTGCCTAATAATTTTGCAGGCAAATGTAACTCAAAACTATAACCATGACAATATTCAAGATAAATGACAAGGCTTGAACTTTGTTTGGTTTAGTGGTGCTCATAAAAGCATTTCATATAAGGAGCATTTGTTATTATTATTATTATTATTTTGTAAAGGCTTATAACTGTTGGGGGTGACATGAATTTTTCTAGTGACTGAAAACGGTAAATGAAGGTTTTGCCTTTTGTAGAAACACAAATACAGAGACTGGAGAATTGTATTTTCTAAGCAAAAGAAAATATTCTCTCTTTGGGTGGGTGGAATTTACATAGATCTTGATCAAATACACAATCCCATCTTAAATTTTAGACTTCAGCACAGCATATAGCCTTTCTACACAGAATGTTGGTTTTGGGAAATAGCAAAACTGAGAGGTCAGTTAAGTGCTAAGAGTAGGTATATATATATATATATATATATATATATATACATATACATATATATATAAAATCCAGATATTGGGAAGTTCAGGCTGAAAAGGCAAATTGACTTTATTGAGCTCTCTTTTGCAAGCCACCATGCTGGGTCTCCATATAGAGCTGAGACTGATGTTGTCTTCAAATGTGTTCTTCTTGCCCACATAGTTGCAAATGTGAACCTCCACTTCTTTATTTTCTGTGTTATGTCAAGTCATCTAGAAGTTCTGGAGTACTTCAATGAGCAATGTTGCCATTTTACTTTAGGTTCAGCAGCCTCCTAGGTATGTTTTTAGTCCTTTCAACACATATAGATAATATTCTTACTCTCTTCCCAATCATCCTTACCTTGCTTATTGCTTCACTGTTCCCTTACTCCTTAAACTTGAAGTACTCTTCCTTTAGCATTTGGCTTTATTAACTTTTTAATTTAATTTTTATAAAGTTGTTCACGATAATTCATTAAATTCAATTCAAACACCAATCTCACCACCATTGCACCTTCCCACCACCATAAGCGGAACATGTGTGAAGATTATTGTATTTCGTACTGGAGCGATTTAACATTTATATAAGAGATTACAAACATGTTCGTTAAACCCAATCAAATTTGTGCTACTCTTGGTACATCAGTGGTGTAGAGTATGAGAAGTCTTTGCGGCTGCACACTCCAAGAATTCTAAAGTTTACTATACGATTATAAAGCAGATTCACTCATGGGTATGGTCTATGTTGCTCTCTTCCAGGAGCTTTATTTCTGAGTCTCTGGATCTTGGTTATTGATGAGATTACATGGCACCAGGGGCAGTTTGTGGGTGTGACTGCCAAGCTCCTGGTAAACTTGGGAGATGGTGTAGGAGGCCCATTCCTGCTCCAGGTGAGCTTGGAGATTTCAGTCACATGTCCCACATACCTGGGCCCCTCTGAAGATTCACTTGTGGGTGAGGTTTGCGGAGAGCGGCCATGGGCATGGCGGTGATTGGGCTCTGGAGGCTCTGTTGGGGCTCTGTTGGGTCAGGGAGGGGGCATTTGGCTCTAGAAAAAGGTATTTCTTATGACATTTTTCTAGAATTGCTGTTAATAATTTGGTGAATAGTTGAAGACAATTTGTCTTTAGGAAGACTCTGGGGAGAGAGAGAAAGAGAGAGTAAGAGAGAAAGAGCGACAAAGAGAGAGAAGGAGAGAGAAAGAGAGAGAAAGAGAGAGATGCTTCCGAGGCACATTCTGACATGTCTGATATTATCACAGCCATGTGAAACCCAGCTTTATTGACTATCTCATTTTATTGACTATTGTTTGTTCACTATCTTAGTGTGGTGACAGGAAGGTTCAGTTTGGTTTCATAGAAATTCATGGATTCAATTGTCCTTGGTTAAAGGTTAAGTACAATTTGTTAGAAATCATTGTGTTAGGCAAAACTTCTCAAGATAATGGTGATATTCTCAACCTAAACCACTTCCTTCAGAGTTCTGTCTCTCTGTCTTAGTGACTTAGTGCCTCTGGTAGCCTGTCTGGTTCTATGCTCTAGACTAGTTTTTCTGAACTATATTCCCAACTGTGCCCTCTCCTGACCTTGTTTCCTTTCTGTGCACTGCTCTCCCCATCACACAGGTTGGTCCCATTATCCTGAGTGTCCTCCAGGCCCACTTACGTGATTTTTGCCTGTGGCCTCCCTGGGATATCATGGGTCCACAGAGAGCCATATGGCATTGGTTGAGGAATGCTGCTCTAGGCCATATATCCCCTGATCTGGAATGGTCTCCCATGTCACTCATCTCCTCCTTTTCTGAAGTTCCGCATCTCTGCTGCTGTCCTCAGTACTTGAAAGCCAACATCATTAGTTGGTTCCAATGTCTTAGATATATTTTGTTTGATTTAGTAGCACCATTTTATGATCAGGACATTTTTATAGAAAATGTGATATTTCTGGGGGTTTTGGTTTCCAAACAAAGCAAAAGAGAAGCATATTGAGTCTCCTGGCAGCTATGTTTGAAGTGAGTGTTGGCTATTTATTTCCTACAGATAACCCAGCCAACCACCTTCCTTTCTTCACTCATTACTTTTTTTTTTAACTTGTTACTTTAGGCTAAATAATGGATAATTTAAGTTGACTTTCTTCTCTTACTCTCTTTTCATGGATGTTGAATTTTGTGTTTAACTCGTTTCTAAAAACCTTGAAAATAACAATTTTTATTGAGCTTAATTTGATTATTTTTTTCGAATGGGTTTTAACCATTCCTTAGAGTATGAATTTTTTTATACATACAAATTTCACTTTTATTTCTTCAGAGATATGAAAAGTAGTTATTTTGCACTGTGAATAGTATGACACAAATACCTGAAGCTTTATGGTTCTATTCCACTCCCGTGGCAGTTTCTTTGTGAACTGCCTGTTCCTCCTAAAACTTAGGCTGTGTAAGTCTTTGGACACTGAGGTTAAAAGCAAGTTTCTTTACCTATTACCCAAGGCACTACAAACTTGACACCTTTTAAGTCAACTTTTCTGTTGAGGTTTCTGGGACCACCGAGATATTCCTTATACTGAGGGATGTCCACTGGATGTGGTTTGTAGCATGGGGGCACCATAAATGCTATATACTCTCAAGCCATTGACCCTTGGCCATGGCTTCTGCATCTTTTTACTCGTGATAAATGGTGTTATGAACTCATAGGTCAGTGAGTCTTTCCTGAACTTGTTAGCATGGCTTAGTAATAAAATTTGGATTTATCATTTGCTACCAGTTTGGGGGCTTGGAGCAGGAGCCTGGGTTTCTAGAGTTAATAATGGGAATGTCATGAAAGTATGTCTATATGAGACTTCCCCCATGAGTATATCTCTTGGTACCAAGGTGCTTTTACCATCCCTCCCTTCCCTTCATCCTCAAAAATCTGTTTTTGTTAGGACTTGGAAACAAATCTCTTTTAGAAGAGATCTAGTTGTGAGGTTAAAGAGAATTGTGGGGACCCTCTGCGCCTAAAGACTTTGATTCCAGAGAACTTCTAACACATTTTGGCATCCAGCGCAGCTTCTTACAGCAATGCACTGGGACTGTGAGTTGGGCTACAACTCCGTGCTGCCCGGGAATGAATCTCTCCTCCCCACCCTGTCTTCCTGTATGGAAAATGGTGGCAGCAGCAACATCCACATGGCAGTAGCCATCTTCTAAGACTCCTAATCCAGAGGTATACGGTTTTTACACTTGGGGCTCCTAGGGAATCATGAGAAGTGGGTGTAATCGGCACGCCCTCGGCCCAGATAAATTCGGAGCTGCTGAGAGTGAAACGGACCCTTTGCGCCTAAAGACTTTGATTCCAGAGACCTAACACATTTGGGCATCCAGCGCAGCTTCTTACAGCAATGCACTGGGATTGTGAGCTGGGCTATGCATTTCTGGCAGAATTTTCCCTGGACTTTATGCAGAAATCCAAAACCACGCAGACGCTGCTGCGTCCACGTGACTTAACATCTCTTAATTGTCAGCAATGTTAAACGGATCCTTTTTAACAGGTCTGACTTGGGGGGGACTCCAAATAATAACAGTGAGTTTTTGTTGAAATATTGAAGGTTATTAAAGTAGCAGCCATTTCTCTGGACTGTGAACTAAGCAACAGCCCCACGCCGGCCAAGAAGAGAAAATATCCCTCTTTCCCGGTTGTTTCTCATTTTCAGGGAGAAACGCGGTGTGGCGTCCACCATACTATGAGGCGCAGGAAGGGGGATGAGGGGGGGAAAAAAAAGGAAAAGGAAAAAGGGGAAAAAAAGAGTTATGTACTTGGAGCAGTGGGGCTACATATCTCTTCATTTTCAGCAATGGAAAACTAATTATCAACTGCTTCCTTGGTAGTAGGGCTGTCTTTCTTGGGGGGAAACTCCAAGAACAGTGAGTTTTGTGTTGAAATATGGAATGTAATAAAGGTAAAGAGAAAATGAAGTGAAATTCATCAGTTATACAGTTGGAGGGGGGCAGGGGCGGGGGGTATACTGGGGTTTTTGGTGGTGGAATATGGGCACTGGTGAAGGGATGGGTGTTTGAATATTGTATAACTGAGATATAAGCCTGAGAACTTTGTAACTTTCCACATGTTGATTCAATAAAAATTTTAAAAAATAAATAAATAAAATGGGATTTTTTCCTAAGTTAAGAAGAAAAAAAAGAGAACTGTGACCAGAGCCCTCCTGAATGAACCCTTTCTATATATGTGCTTTCAGTGCTGTGCTTTGCTTCAATGCCATTTCAGCATTTCTGTGGGATAACTGAGTCTTATGAGTCCTTTTATCAGGAGAATATCTGAAGGAGAGTAATTGATGTGTGACAAACCTAGTAGAGACTCTTTTTTGTGATCTTTTTATTTTTATTTTTTAAATTTTATTGAATCACTGTGAGATATTTACAAGCTTTCATGTTTGAGTTACAATCATATAATGATCAAACACCCATCCCTCCACCACATTCCCCACCACCAATCTCCCCAGTATGTCCCCCTTTCCCACCCTCCCCCTGCCTCCATGGTTGACAATTTACCCCATACTCTCTCTCTACTTTTGGACATTGTGGTTTGTAATACAGATACTGAGAAGTTATCATGTTTGGTCTTTTATCTACTTTCAGCACATGATCTCCCATCCCTATTGATCCCCCCAACCATCATTAAATTAGTGATCCCTTCTCTATTCTAGCTGCCTTCTACCCCCGCTCATGAGTCAGACTTCCAGTTATGGAGCAATCTTCCTGACCCTTGTGTCTACTGTCCTTGTCTCATGTTATATTATTTTATATTCCACAAACTAGTGCAGTCCTTCTATGTCTGTCCTTCTCTTTCTGACTCATTTCACTTAGCATGATACTCTCCGTGTCTATCCACTTATAAGCAAATTTCATGACTTCATCTTTCCTAACAGCTACATAGTATTCTATTGTGTAGATGTACCAAAGCTTCTTTAACCAGTTATCTTTTCTCAGATACTCGGGTTGTTTTCAGATTCTGGCTATTGTGACCAGTGCTGCAATGGACATGGAAGTACAGATGTCATTTCTACTGTGCTTTTTTGTAGCCTTGGGATATATTCCCAGAAGTGGTATTGAGGGGTCATATGGAAGCTCAATTTCTAGTTTTTGAAGGAATGTCCATTTTGTTTTCCAGAAAGGCTGGACCAGTCTGCATTTCCACCAACAGTGAAAGAGCATCCCTTTTCCCCACATCCATGCCAGCACTAGTTGCTTTTGTTTTAATGAATGTGTGCCAGTCTCTGTGGTGTGAGATGATATCTCATTGTTGTTTTGATTTGCATCTCCCTAATGATTAGTGAAGTGGAGCATTTTTTCATGTGCCTTTTGGCCATTTATGTTTATTTTTTGAGGAAGCTTCTGTTCATTTTCTTCTCCCCATTTTTTTATGGGGTTGGAGGTTTTTTATTGTACAATTCCACTAGTTTCTTTTGTATATTGTGTATCCCTTATCAGATGAACATTGGGTAAATATTCTTTCCCATTCTGTGGGCTGTCTCTCTATTTTAGTCACTGTTTCCTTTGATGTGCAGAAGCTTCTTAGTTTGATGTAGTCCCATTTGTTTATGTTTGTTTCCACTTGCTTGGTCAGTGGTGTTTCATTGAAGCTTTTAGCTTCAGTGTCTTGGAGAGTTCTGCCTACATTTTTCTCCATGTACTTTATGGATTCATGTCTGATATTGAGGTCTTAATCCTCTTCGATCTGACTTTTGCACCTGCACTGTTCTAAATCACCCGGGACTGTATTTACCCAAGTTTGACTGTATGCTGTATTGTGTCAAGTTGGACTATATCACCATGGGCCACTATGAACTATCCTCACTGCTCCCACACTAGACTAGCCACAGTGCATGGTACCCACACTGAATAGTGCCATACTGAACTAGGTGCTTGCATTGCTTAGTCACTCTTATCTTTCCTAACCTTTAAATATACACTCTACATCATAAAAATTTTGTTTTACTTATAAATTATATGAGTAATTGGCAGCTTAGCACATGATATATATTTGCATATCTCCACATATATGTTTGCAAAAGAAGTCCATTTGAAAGGGAGTTTCTTCTTTTTTCTCTTTTTTTAATTAAAAAATTTTTTTCTCTTCTTTCTTTTAATTATTCTCTTGAAAAGGAGTTTCTTTGTGATCCATTGCAGAACAACTTTTCCAGTTAGTGAGGCTTCTCTCTGTCCAAATTAAACCTTGGGGCTTGGAGATAGTATGTGATCAGAATGTGTGCCTAGCATGGCCTCGAACTTGCTTTGTCTCCTGGTCCTACATGGGCCCCAAAGCTTCTCTGGGCAGAAGCTTGGAGGCATCCAGGCACTGGCAACTGTGGCTTTGGAGTTACCTAGAACCATTCAGTGGTCTGGGTAGTGCCCTGGATCTCAGGGTCCATCCAGCATCTCGTCCATGGACTCCTCTTGAATTGAATCACTAACTCAGTTAGCCCAAAATCATAGGTGAGGACCCCAGGCCTCCTGAATACCACTTGGGAAGCACCTTCCCCACAAAATATTCATATCAATTCTGTCTGTCACAAAGCAAGCATGTTTCCTTGTTTTAGTTTTTGATGGAATTGGTAAACCAATTAGATTCTTTTATAAAGAACAGAAACCTGACTTTAATTGCTCCTTGCTGTTTCTTCCCACATGTGTTCTAAGTAATTTTTATTTTTTTGAATCCTTTTTTTTGAAACATTTTACTATTTTTACTGCCTCGTCTAGAAAAGGAACACAACTGGTAAGGAGTTTCTGATATTGATAAAACAATACAAGATTCAAAAGTTTCCCAAACCTACAAAGGCTGGTATGGGAAATTGATGAGTGAAATTGTGATACATGCATTTATATTTCTATTTCATGAAATGCAGGTAATGTTACTCATCAATAACAAAAGGTGAAATCCTATCTTTTACTTCAAGTTGGATGGCACTTATTATGTTAAGTAAAGTAGCTCAGGGCTAAGACAAAGCCTGAAAGATCTCCTGCGTTTATGGTATATAAAGGAAGTAAGGAAATGAACAATGATTAATGAAAACAAACCCTTGGACTCTGGCAACCTAACTGAGCTTAAAAAACCAGGGTGAGTGGTGAAATGGGTTGTGTCGGTTAGAGTAGAAGAGATATCAACACAATGCTAGAGAGTCTTTGGTGTACTGGTAGTAAAATGAACAGACAGTAACATCAAAACCAGGAACATTAATATTACGTAAATGAGTAAATGAGTAAAGGAGTTAAAAACTCACAAAACAAAACAAAGTTCCTGTAGTATTCAAGAGTTCAATGTCTCAAGTAAAGACAGGAAAGAGGGTGTTGGGATAATCAACATCAACTTCCTTGCCCGCCGGCCCCCCCCCCCGCCCCCGCGCCTGACTGTCTTTACCAGGGCCCCTCAGAGGGGATGGGTTGCCTTTTCGCCCCTGCCCCAAGCAGAGCCTTGACAGTTGAAGACCTCCGGAACCCAGCCACAGCCATGCTCAAGGCCACTTTCCACACATTCGGATGAGCCTCACGCATAAAGGGACTGGCAGAGGAACAAAGGTGTGAGGGACCTGGGGCTGAGATCTCCAAGCTTGCTTGGATTGGGACTGGGCCCCCATTTTCCAGTAGCTTGGCAGCCACTGGAAACTATCCCTGGTGTCATGTAATCCCACCAATCAGCAACATCCAGAGACTACTAAAACCAAGCTCCCGGAAGCATCTAACGGCCTACTTCTCCCTCTTGGAGAACCTGACAAGCTACCAAGAGTCTATTGCCAGCACGGGAGAGCCTTGCAATCTCCCTATGGTGTATTCATATCCCAAACACAGTAAAAGATGTATACATGCCTCTTGGAGAGCACAGCAAGCTACCGAGAGTATCCCGCCTGCAGAGCAGATACCCACGGTGTATTCGATATGCCAAAAAACAGTAATGATAGGTCTCATTCCCCTGACCCTGAAAGAGCCTCCAGTCATTGGGAGGGACAAGTGGGGATAGGCTGCTGAGATCTCAGGGCTGAGTGTGGTAGAGATGTTACTGGTGCCCGCTCGAGTGGATCGACAAACAGTGGCATGACAGTGGTACAGTAATATTTTCTTCCTAGATTGTATGAATATGCATATGAATATCCATGCTTTTTTAAAAAAAAACTAAAATCCAAATAAGTTTTCAACTCAGAGTCGATCAATACTCTACTATGCTTTGAATTCCTCAAATAGATCCCATAATGCACTGCCAAGCCATATCTGATGATGCTAATAACCTACTGGACCCCTATCCTGACTATTTTTGATTCAGCCCACTATAGCTTCAGACTCTGAGATAACCAGAGTCCACAACTGTATCTCCTCTCCATGCCTCCAACCTAGTGTTTTCCTTTGGGATGTTCTTGTATTTTCCTAAACTCTATCCATTCTTTCAGATGCCATTTATAGGTCTCTGATACCAGAAAACCTCTCTTCCTTTCATTGACTTTGTGCCAATAGGAAATGTTTGTTCATTTGCTAGCATTTATTGAGTGCTTACTTTATGCCTAGTGCCAGACAAATGTGAACAGAGTCAGATTTTAACCTTGAGGAACACACAAACTGGTCCTAGCTGATAGACTGAAAAGAGTGAGAAAACCAAGAGCTGCTCCTTTTCTGAGTAAACATTTAATTATGTGATGACTTTTGTTTAAAGGTCATAAGTGAAAGAGAAACTTTTAAAGTTGCAAGAGTACACTAACACTTATCTATCAAAGAATATTAGGTTAATATAGATGCTGGTGTTATTGCATGTATTTATTAGTATAGTGTACTATTTTGCCAGTGTTCAGAGCCTAGTGGGAATAAAATTGGAACTTTGTTCCAATATGAACATGTGACTATGCCTTGTAGAAGGTCTCCCATTCTGGGTTCATAGAAAAGTTTTGAATTTCTGCTAAACTTTGATTGCTGTAATTATATGTCATGGAAACTGTAACATTGTTTACTATTAAATGAACAACAATAGTGAATCCAATAAAATTTATGTATTGTATTGATACTGAGCAATATTGGAATATGGTTATTTGATATTATTGCATTTGTTTGAAGTAGATTTTCTTTTTTTTTAATTTTTGGGCCAAACCTGGCAATAGTTGGAGGGATTACTCCAGGTCTGTGCTTGGGGATCATTCCTGGTGGTGCTCGAGGGATCAATGGGGTGCCAGAGATTAAACTAAAGTCTGCCACATGCAAGAAAAGTGCTTTAACCCCTGTACTATTTTTTTTCTGGTCCATCAGCTGGGTTTTAAAAAGCATTTCACTAATAAAAGGGAACTCTGCATTTGTTTATCAACTGACCCAAGGAGGAAATTAATACTTGATAATAAAAATGAACAGTATTAGAGAGATAGTACAGTAGATAGAATGCCTTCCACACACAGGGAAAACCCAGATTTAATCCCAGCATGACATATGGTCCCTAGAGCACCATAAGGATCCCTAAGCAAAGAGCCTGAAGTAATCCCTGAGAACTGTCTGTTTGGTCAGTTAATAAATAAGTAAAAGGAATATTACCTAAATCAAATTTTTATTCTGCTGCTTTATTAGGCAACAATAAAATGTACCCTACAAGTGATTTATTAACCATTTTATTATAAGGGACATGCCCAGACTGCTAGAAAGTTCACCTCAGTTGCTGGAGACCAATAGCTAGATGTGATTGTTTTTAGGACATCAGTAATCTGATAAACACATCCTGAATCCTCCCACTGATTTCCACCCAGTAGAAACTTTTTTTGTAGTATTATTCAAAATTGGAGGTCAAATATATACTTATTTTTTGCCAAAAATAATTTTTCATTTTTAATAATGGAATTGCTAAAGGTCAAATAAAAGATGCAAAGTTGATAAAATAGTACCCAGTACCTCAGAAAATGGAATATACACTGAATCCTCATGAATATTTTGGGACAAATACAATGGTTGTATTTGAACATGGCCCAACACTGTAAAAAAGAAGTCATTACATTGAAGCCACTGGTATCTCCAAAGCTGACATGCCACTGGCCAAGCAAGTGAAAACAGAGATAAATAAATGGGACTATCTCAAACTAAGAAGCTTCTGCACCTCAAGAGAAACAGTTACCAAAGTACAAAGACAATCTACAGAATGGGAAAGGATATTTACACAGTACCCATCCGATAAAAGGTTGATATCAAGGATATACAATGCATTGATTGAACTCCACAAGAAGAAAACCTCCAACCCTGATGTATAGCCACTACATAGCTCACTAACTTTGAATAGAAAATGTTTAAAAGTTCTACTACTTATGAATCAGGAATTTGGGTAGAGATGATGGGGAAGTAGTGATGACTTATTACTTCAAGGTCTGAGCTGAGGATTCAACTATGGCTAGAGAAGTCAAGAATGCCCCATCACAGCTGGGTGCCTTAATTTTCCTCCAGGTCTTCATGCTTTCTGTGTCATGGATTCCCTCTATGTCAGGGTACCTTATCTCTGAAAATTAAAAAAAAAAAGAAATTGCCATATCTCTATAGGCCTAGATTCAAATTCCATAGCTTCCTTTATGTCACATTCTTTTGGGCCAATGAAAATCACAGGGTTAGTGAATTCACTACACACTCTTCTTTTTTTTCCTGTTCCACAACTGATGGTTCTCAGAGCTTACTCCTTACTCTTGCTCAGGGATCACTTGTGGTGGGGCTTGGGGGACCATATGATATTCTGGGGTCAAGCCTTGGTCAGTTGCATGCAAAGCAAACACCCTTCTTGCTTTACTATTGCTTCACTCACTACTACACACTATTTTTTGGTGAGTAAAATAACAACATAACAACGTTGCATAGCAGTAAGCATGAAATATTAGAGGGACTTATGTGTCTACTTAAGAATTAGTCTCTCATAAAATATAATCACTTTTAAGTTTTTAATCAACTTAATGAGGTGCTCTTTTGTTCATGAGCACCACAGTAAGAAAAAATCAACTAAGGTATGCTGTATCTGCCAGATATTATCCTATCCAAAATTTGGTTATGTGTCTTGTGTGGTATGGCCACCAGGATAGGCTGACATAGAGACAAGATGATGCTATGATCACTTGGTCAAAATCTTCACTGATAAGCTGACTCTCTTTTTTTTTTCAGTTGTTTTAAAGATCTTTCCCAAATAGGTAACTTATTCTAATAATATTTACATTACTAGGCCAAATATTTTGAGCTGAAGTTAGTCTATTAATATCTTTAAGAAGGACTATAGGGAACTGCCAACCTAGTTTATTTTTATACATTGTGTCATCACTCTTAATTGGATAAAATTATATATTTGAGATATTGAAAAATTAATTTTAGTTTCCATTAGACTGTTAAAATGTTTACTTTAGCCCTGCTATAATGTCTTAGTGTTAATCTTTCTTACCGCCAGTGAATGGGCCTGGGAATTCTTCCATGGCTGCTGAAAAACCATGGTCAAACAAACTAGCTGGAGTCAGAATTTGCTTCTTCAAAATAGAACAATCTTCATTTTGCATGTCTTTCCACTCAGTTTTTAAATTTCCTGCTGAAAAAAAGGAGTGATTCAAAAGCTTCTAGTACATTCAAGACTGCTGAAGACAATGTTGGCCAGACAAATAACAAGTTCCCAGTTTTCAGTCACACTCTATTTTCGAGGCTCCGTAGCAGTTCAGAGCATTGCAGAGTTGTTCCTTAGCAGTTTCACACTGACCCTAAAAAGTCACACATCAGTAAAACTTAATACTTTCTCTGGGGCTGGTGCAATTTTAATAAGAAGTAAGAGTTTTAAGACATTAACTTACTTCATCTTCATAAATAACTTGTGAGTTTTGTTAGTGTTTTAACAGATGGTAGTGACACATAACAAGGTGAATTAAACTGCCCGGAATCATCTAAGCAGAGAGCAGCAGAGTCAGAATTCAAATACAGACTATCTGCAAGAAAAGTCCATGAATTTTAATGGTTCCTGACAGCTCCTTATGGGCTCACATTCACTCACTGTATCCATAGAGAAAAGATTGGCCTCATTCTCTCCACCATCTTCCTTAACTTGTTCGCACATCTATTTCAGTTATTTTGATTGATCATTATGTGCTTTTGGCTGTGTGTTTACATGTGCAATGGCTTCCTCTGTAGCGTGTACTTGGGAGCAGATTACAGTTTAAGACTATGGGTCGAGGTAAGAGTAGCCAGTGCTTGTTATAAGAACTGAGCAAGCCCTAACCCAGCTGACCTTAAGGACATCTAGGTATTTAAGGGGTTCCTGGATTTTTCGATGAAACCTATCAGGCCAGACTAATGATTCTATAGCTTGTCATTCATTCTCATCCTGCTTAATGAAGATAAAGGGGCTCTTTTTATGTGTCCAGTTGTGCTTAACAAATTAACCAGGCATCTGGAAAGGTATATGTGAGCAGAATATTGATCCTCATAACGTTCATTAAGAGGGAAAAAGTTAACTAAAGTTTCTTCTTATTTCTTTGCCCAGAGTCCAGTGAAAGCTGTGTAGCTGAAATCTCATTTCAAACCTTATTTTTGATGAGTCTTCCCAAACTTCTCCTTTTATCGTCATTTCACAGTTGTTACATTTAATCAATATCATGATGTGTTTTAAAAAAAGTTATGCCATATCTCCCAGAATTAAATATGCTGGTCCTTGTTTGCAGATATTAGGCTATTAGAGAACTGGAAAAGGCAGTGGGTTTCTTGGTTCTCTATGAGCTCTCAGCAGCTAATGGTGAATGAATGAAAGTGGCAGTTCAGATTTTTGCTATAGCTTTATGGTCTGACCATGAGCAAATTCTGATGGTAGGTTGTAAAATTGGTCCCAATTTACTCCCTTCCCAGGATTCATACCTCTTTACAATGTGACTTTACCACTATTTTCATCAAGAGGTATACTCGACACCCTGATTCTGGGCTCAGATATGTGATTTGTTTTGTTCAATGGCACATTATTAGGGCTGAACAGTACTTTTACTTTACTTTTTCATTGCACCTTGAACTCTTGGGCTGTCTGGCATAAGTTAGTGTGCACAAAATACTCTGCAAGAACCCAAGTAATCAAAGAACTTGAGTGCCAAGCAACTAGATAGATCACTTAGCCACCAGTTGACATAGCAATTGATCATAGCCACACAATAGAGTTTAACAGAGAAACAGAGACAGCCTAGATCAGACCAGCTGTTCCACTGACCCACAGACCTAAGAACTAGATGAAACCATTATTGTTTTAGATCACTAAACCACTTGGTATGGTTTATAACACAGCCATAATTAACAGATGCACTTTCTTTGTCTTAAAGTATATGACATTTTTCTACATTTTATGCCAAAAGGTCTCAGAATAACATAAAATCCATGCTCTAAAAGATAACATCTAATAATTTAGTGGTTCTCCATTCATGTTTTTATTAGCTAAATCACTACTACAGCACCTTAACATTTCTTTCACACCATTTGCTCGCCTTCTCATTATGCTTTGATCATTGTGAATATGCACGTTTTCCTGTAGCACTCTACATCCTAACCTTGTTAAAATAGGAACCAAGTATGATCAAGATTTAGATTGCTTCGAAACAACATCTGCACATGTATGTTCATCGCAGCACTGTTTACAATAGCCAGAATCTGGAAAAAACCCGAATGCCCCAGAACGGATGACTGGTTGAGGAAACTTTGGTACATCTATACAATGGAATACTATGCAGCTGTTAGAAAAAAGGAGGTCAAGAATTTTGTAGTTAAGTGGATGGGCATGAAAAGTTTCATGCTGAGTGAAATGAGTCAGAAAGAGAGAGACAGACATAGAAAGATTGCACTCATCTATGGTATATAGAATAACAGAGTGGGAGACTAACACCCAAGAACTGTAGAAATAAGTACCAGGAGGTTGACTCCATGGCTTCGAGGCTGGCCTCACGTTCCGGGGAAAGGTCAACTCAGAGAAGCGATCACCAACTACATTGTAGTCGAAGGCCATGTGGGGGAAGGGAGTTGCGGGCTGAATGAGGGCTAGAGACTGAGCACAGCGGCCACTCAACACCTTTATTGCAAACCACAACAGCTAATTAGAGAGAGAAAACAGAAGGGAATGCCTTGCCACAGTGGCAGGGTGGGGTGGGGGGGAGATGGGATTGGGGAGGGTGGGAGGGACACTGGGTTTACGGGTGGTGGAGAATGGGCACTGGTGAAGGGATGGGTTCCCAAACTTTGTATGAGGGAAGTATAAGCACAAAAGTGTATAAATCTGTAACTGTACCCTCACGGTGATTCTCTAATTAAAAATAAATAAATAAATAAATAAAAATGTAAAAGATAAAAGTTCTTCATAAAATAAAGCATTCTGCAAAAATTGCCAAAGGCAAATAAATTCTTAGATTGTGTACTAAAAAAAAAAAAGATTTAGATTGCTTCATATCTTATTTTGAGTCTTTGCCTAGGAAATATCTGTGGTGATTGAGATCCCTGTAAAATGGAAAGGAGAATGGGGGAATGTATGAACAACAGCTGTCAAGGTGTCACAAAGTCTGGAGAGACCAAATACTTGTTTGTGGTCCTGACTAAGAAACACCAACACCCTTCACCCGCCTACAAACTGGTCAGTAATGCCTGTAAACCTAGTTTAAAACATTTTGACTGGGGAACATAGGCAGTTTTGAAGTTGAGAACTAGGTGTTCCTTTGCCTCTATAGGCTGTAGTAATTAGATCTCTTCCATTTTTCACAAACTTATGTTCTATACGGGTTTGAGTTCAAAAGGTTCTCTGTGTTCAATAACTTTAGTAAGGCTCCTCTCAATATCAAATCTATTCTTAATATATAGTTCATCTTGCATAATGTCAGTAAAGTTGAGTCAAGTACTTTTTTACTTGGGGAAATCAAGTTCCTGTTGCATTAACATTTTGTTTTTGTTGTTAAGATCAGATCTTCGAAACTGGGAATGAATTCTTTTTGAAATCAGTTGTATAGCATATGACCATGTTTATGAATATGTAAAAGATTGAATAAATATAATTTCACATATACTATATTATAACTTGCCTGATTTAGCTTAGATACACGAGGTTTATAGACAGCTATGCTGTAAAGAAGCATTAAAATATTTATACAGAAATCCTATGAGACCATATAATGGGAGAGAAAGCGCATGAATCCACAGAGAGATAGAGAGTTCTCTGCTGATGACCAGATACTTCAGGCAATGCCATTTTTCTCTGGTCACTGTCTATCTACAGTAACTGAGAAAGTTGAGCTGGAACCACCAAGCTAAGACCTTCCTGAATTCCTATCTATGAAAATGAGAAAAATGGTACAGCATTCATTGCTTCAGGTCTCTATGACTTTTCATACCGGCTTAACTTTCAACTAATATCTCAGATTACTGCTTGACCATTTATAATCTTCCCTCACAAGTCACAAAGTACTTTTTCTATAGGGGTAACAAGCAGCTTTTCAAAAGAAGAGGACTTAACCAGACATCTCCACACCACAAAATGAACAATAAATAGGAGAAACATTGTTATATTTAGAAATATGAACTATTATAAAAGGCTAACGGCAAGAATCTGTGATTTTATTAGATTTAATATTTCCATTGTATTCATCCTTAATTCTCTAGCATTAATTTCCTAGCACTTATGATATGGGTCCTCTTTTACTTTTTATTGCATTAAAAATTAGAGTAAAGCACCATCTTTTGCATAGGCATGCATAGTCAAGTTTAGAAATGCTATGTTCCAGTACCAGTCCTACAGTGGATGTTATCTTCCATCGACCAGGATTCCCAGATCTTCCTAGCCCCCCACTAAATCTTCCTTTTCTATAATTATCTACCTCTATTGATTTATAGCGACTACAATTGTTTACAAAGCAAATCATAACATTAAAAAAAACCCAACAGCATGATATTCAAGTGTAAAGATGAAAAAATATCTAAGACCAGGGTGGTCTTAGCTGTGCTCAGGATCATTTTGCTGTAATAGACCAAAAAAAATTTAGAAGCCTAGAAGAAAATTGTGGTAAAATACCAAACAAACTCCCCTGAACCATTAATCAAAATTACATTGAATCAAGTACAATGAGAAAGGAAACTTAAGGGCCCCCAAATTGTACTCATTTTGTATGTGTTATTATTTCATATATTTTAAGAATCTGCATGGAATTGATTGTCTATTAAACTTCTCGACACCCTGGAATTATAGACTCTAGGGAAATGTCCTCTAACAAGTGTGAAGGATAAATACAAAAGAAAAAGAAAAGAAATGGGAGATCACTTGCAGTTTAAGAGGTCTCATTTGCAGTTTCCCATAAGTAAGGGTATAAAGAGAAAGAGAAAGAAGTTCTCAGGGAAAGTCATAATATTTGGAGCCATTTCCTCCCATTGTGCAGCAAGAAACCCCCACACTAGATGAGAGAGCTACTCTAACATAGCCATTACGGATGTGCCTCTTGGCTCTCCAGCTGTCATTACTCTCTCTCAATTATACCATGCTACTTTCATTCTTTAAATAGATACAGCTCATTTTGAAGTTTTTGTAAATTTGAATCATTTCCAAGTATTTTTTTTATTTTATGAAAACACCTTAAATATGTACTTTAAGTAATACAGCATTGAGAAACTTTTTTGTATTGTGAAGATGTATACCATTGTAGATCAATAAACAATAGTACTTATTTTTATTTAGGCATAGGAAATTCTTTTAAGAAAATGCTTTCAAAATACAGGTATTCTTTGTAATTAAAAATATTAAGATTCACATTGGTCATAAATTCTTTCAAAATAGAGACTTAATCTTAGCCTTGGTAACTTTATATTTCACCATACTGAAAATCAAAAGTGAATTTCAGAAATTGCTTTTTTATTTGGGAGTAGTTATGAAAGAGTATCTTTAAATAATTTCTCCTTGCCAGATTGTCAGACAAGTGCCTACCCTTCTGGACAATATATCAAAATGGATATCAGAGTTATTTTTTCTTTGGGTCTTGAAAATTTCTTTGAAAGAAATATCAATGTCTTCTAACAGTTTATAGTAAGTTATAGTAAATTAAAAGCATTGTTTCATAATTTTTAATATTATTAGAAATTACATGGCACTTAAACAGTTGAAGATTTCCTTTTATTCTGATGAGCTAATTTTGACAATTAACTCAGAAATCGTTAATTTTCAATCAGTTGTTTTCTGTCATTATGGCAGTAGCATTAAGAGTCATGATTGGAAGGTATTTTGATAAGACCAATGAAGGGGAATGAGAGTAGAACTGCAGTGAAGTTGCTTCCGAAGTTGCTGGGGTTTAAATCTAAACACTGATGTTAAAATTTGGCACGCAAATGGCTTTTCTGGAGACTTAAAAAGAAATGGCTTCTATCCAGCTTCTAATTGATCCAGAAATGGAAATGGAAGACAAAAAACCAATCTATAAAATGCCTCATTGTTGAAAACTGTAATAGCTCATGTTCTAAATTGCATAACAATGTGGACCAAATAGACCATGCCATGTCTCAGAATGAACTACTTAAAAACTTTGGGACTCTAGGCAGAAAAGAAGGACATGCACTATGGGGAAAATAATTTGAAACATATGGTGTATTGTTATTTTGGGTGGGAGAGGAGTGGGGAGAAGAGCACACTTAGCAGTGCTCAGGGATCACTCATGGCGGTCCTCAGAGACCATAGACGATGCCAAGGGATCAAACCAGGATTTCTTACATACAAGACAGGTGTGTTCGCTCCGAATTATGTCTCCATCTCTTGTTGCTGTTTATCCTAAAACTTCTCAGATGAACCACTTAAGATGGTTATGTAGTCAGCAGTGAGGAATGATTTAAACATCAAAGACAGGCCAGAGAAGAGGGTCTTAAAGTTGTAAAGTTGTTTCTTTCTAATATTTTTATGACTATTACTTTTAACTTTGAAACATCTTTTCTGTCTCTATGACTGAGTGGCCCTCAGTCATAACCTATGTTTACACAATGAAATAAAAGTCTATTTCTAGAGAGGATTTTTTCATGGCCACCTGTACCAGATGCTTCTTGATCTCAGAAACCCTCTTTCTTCCCATTCTAACATATCTATTAGGAACACTTGTGACTGCCAGTACATGTCAACCCTCTGAGAGCAGTTTTTAGTCAAGATCACAGGAAAGATGGGGAGTCGTAACAGTTTCCTCACACCAAGGTCTGACAACTATATTCTGTACCAAATGATGAGGCTCCCAATAGAATTCATTCCAACTTGCTCATTGTGGCTATCAGCATACTAATTCACCTTGTGTTGGGCACTCATTTTCCTGTATGACATTCTTACTGTGTTGCAGGTACTTCCTGGGTACACTGCTCAAATAAACTCATCTATTTCTTGCATCAGGGGCTGCTGCAACAGAAACCCCATTGAAAACATAGCCTTAAGAAATATTCAGTTATTAAGTCAGAGTGTCACATGAGCTTTGGTCACTGTGGTAAACATTGGTGGCTGATCAATTGGACAATAATCCTCTTAGCTGCTTAGACCTGTGCATCTGCTTAACCTAGTATGTGAACATTTAGAGACGTTAGTGACTCTACAATAAATGTCCATTCTTAATGAAAAAAAAAAAAGAAATATTCAGTTAGTTTTTTCATTCAGGTGTCTCAAAGATGCCAGTCCCTAACCTGCCCTTCAACTTCTCTGCTGAATGCAACCCTTTCCTGGGTCCCCAAGACTGAGAAGCTCTTCCCACACCCCTATTGAATGCTCCAGACCAACTCCACTCCTTCATCCTCACCAAATTCAGAAGTCTTACATATTTCCTCAAATATTTCTATTTTTACCCTTGAACTGCATGACCAGTGAAATAATATTCTAAGGGCCCAGATACTGTTAGACTAATGTTAAAGAATTAGGAAGAATTATAGAGAATAATTATAAAGAATACGACTTGCTAAAAAATAACAAATTAGATCAGACTCAGATATCTGTATCTTAAACTCAGCTCATAGAACGCGCAAATCTTTAGGAACATTGGTGAAGCAAAAGATTTTACCTGCTCTTTCAGACAGGGGTATAATTTCTGGCAAATCCTGCAGCTCAAATAAATCCTCAGAACTCTCATATGAGGAACTCAAATTAATGCCCCATACAAAGGCCATGGAACTAGGCAAGCACTGGAAGAAAAATTCAACCAACTTAAATATGAACCAATTCAGGGTATCAAAGAGTTTATACAAATGAAATGGAAGGAATTAAAAAATGCTATAACAAGTCACAGCAACAGAATTCAGTATGCAGTGGACCTCATCCTTGATATATTTAAATTTTTTAAAATTTTCATTGAATTACAATGAGATAGTTACAAAGTTGTTCCTGATTGGGTTCCAGAAATATAATGTTCCAACACCCTCCTTTCACCAGTGTACATATCCCACCACCAATGTCCCTAGTTTCTCTCCTGCTCTCCTGCTCTCACCAGTCCCCACCCCCACCTACCTCACTGGCAGGCACTTTTCTTCTCTCTCTCTCTCTCTCTCTCTCTCTCTCTCTCTGTCTCTGTCTCTGTCTCACTCACTCTCTCAGTCTCACTCTCTCTTTCCTTTTGGGCCTTATTGCTACAATGAACATAGATGTGAAGATAACTTTTATTCATTGTGTTTTTGGGGGCCTAGCATATATTCGCAAAAGTGCTATTGCTGGGTGATAAGGAAGGTCCTTTTGTTTTGAGTTTCTACTTCCTTGTTTATAATTGGTCTGTTTATACTTTCTATTTCCTCCTAATTCAATCATGGAGATATATATGATTCTATAAATTGCTCATTTCATCTAGGTTATTTAATTTAATAGGAGATGAGATTTTGCCTTGTTTTGTTATGTACCAGTTCATGTGAGTTTTGATCTGCTGGTTCAGTAAAATGCTATCCTTAGGAGACATTACTGGTGCCCGCTCGAACAAATCAATGAGCAACGGGATGACAGTGACAGTGACAGTGACAGATAACTAAGGATATTTGGTCTCTAGAAGCATACTATTTTGATTTATTTCCCTATGCAATTACTCTTTGGACTGTTGGTCCCCAAAAGTTTACACTTCTATAAGAAGCTGTTTGATTATCCTAGATAATGGAGGATACAAAACTACTCAGAGGAAACCAAAGAATCCTTGACGTTGGGGATGGTAAATAGAAACTATTGTGTCTCTGGTAAGGAACTCATCTCAGAAGTGAAAATAAGCAGGGAAATCAAATCAAAACCATTAATGAAGTGTCTGGGACTTAGATACCACAATCACTTGGAGCAAAAACATGACTAAGCAATGAGAAAATGAAACTCTAAGAGGCAATTTTGGCAACTTGTCTTGATTCTAAGGGTCCAGATTAAATGTTGCCCTTCCAGAACACACTGCAGTGCCCACCTAAGAGCCCATGGAGTACCTCTCCTGCATTGGCGGGGACTGTCAATGACACTCAAAGGCCCCGACTTTCGGATAGACTGTTTGTTCACAAAGTGTCTTGCTTTTGTAATAGCCCAGTATCTGTAAGGTATTTTTTTTAATTTTTTTTTTGGCAAGCCTGATACCACAGCAGCTGGGTGTTTGCCTTGCATGTGGCTGACCTGGGTTTGATTCCTTCACCCCTCTCTCGAGAGCCTGGCAAGCTACCGAGAGTATCTTGCCCCCATGGCAGAGCCTGGTAAGCTACTTGTAGTGTCTTCAATATGCCAAAAACAGTAACAACGAGTCTCAAAATGGAGATGTTACTGGTGCCTGCTTGAGCAAATTGATGAGCAATGGGATGACAGTGACAGTGACAGATTTTATAAAGTAGTTCATAATATTTGATTACATTCAATATGCAAACACCAGTCCCATCATCATTACACCTTCCCACCACCATATTTCGGGTGTTTCCATCCCAAACCCCAATCCCTGCCCCAAAGCAGTACCAAAATAATATATTTTGTATTGTTTGTTATGGAAAAGCGCTAAAAATGGTACATAAAAGTATCCTTAGAGAGGAAAGAGTGTGAAGATTGTTGTATTTCACCCAGGGACCATTAAGCCCTTCTCTAAGAAATCACTAACATGTTGTTAAAGGTTGAGACTTGTATGCTTTTAATATCTGTATTTGTAAAAAAAAAAGTATATTTTCCTCATAAGATGGGTTGCCTCCTACTTTGAACACTATCAAATTTGGTACTGTAATCTTGGAGTATGGGTAAGGTTTGTGGTTTGAAGTTTTAAGTATCATGTGGTGGCACAGGCCAGGAATATATTCACTCATGGATGAGGCCTGACCCAAGCTTGTGGAGAGCAGCCTGAGCATGGCATAGGCTGGGGGGTTCTGGAGGTTGTTGGCTGCCAGGCTGGGTCCCTTGGGGTGGGGAGGGGACTTTAAGGTGGAGAATGTCTTACAATTCTAGGAGCTCTCAGTACACATTAGAATGCTGGGCATAGCAAACAAGTCTTGCAGTTTCAGAGGTTTACACATGAGGAATTTGTTTGTGTGTTTTTGTTTTTACCTTATCCATGATCTGAGATCTACTGGCAGAAGCACTCTTTCTAGCGGCTTTGAGATTATTGAGAATCCTTTCACTTGAGAATCTTTACAGATGTTTCCCAGAGTACTTTCTCGAAAGGATAAGGAACATAAAAGAGGCATATTAGGTCTTAAGTGCTTTAGACTAGACATGGTCAGCTCACTTTAGCACTTTAGCTAATAATAATAATGGCAAAGTTTTGAAAATAAAATTAAAAAGCTTAAAAACTCAAGGAGTCTTCTGTGATGGGTCAGTGTCTTCACTTAATATAATCAAACATGGTTGTTGAAGTTCCAGTAACATGACACACATGCTGGTCTGGCAGAGGAGGAGAGAGAGGAACCAGGCTTCGAGCAGGTGCTCTTCTCAGCCTTTTCATCTCAATTTTATCATATGTAAAATCAATATAGTTGCGGTCATAATATTTGTTTTCAGGGTTATTTAAAAGACTCATTGAGACAGTGAATTCATGTGAAAAAGGTTTTGTAATGTGTCAGATACTATTAAAATTCCTATAGTTTTTCTTCCTTCCCCCCACCCCCTCCCGGTCACTTAAGTGTTTACAGTTTTACACCACAATATAAATGAGTTACAGAGTTTGACCATGAATATGGAGGGTTTACTTAGGACTGAGTAGTGTTTGTTATAAATTTTTCTGACTACTAAGTCACTGGCTACGAAGAATTCTAGCTTAGTAGGGTTCTACTACTTAGGATTTGCCAAGTAACTTGGAATTTGAGTAAGCACATTTTAAACCTCACCAAAGAGTAAGAAAAACTTTTACTGGTCTTTGAATTCTAAGGAATTAATATGTTAATTCCTTAGAATTAAGCCATAGTGTCCTGAATTGACTGGACATTTTTACTTTCCCTCCAATCAGTCCATAAATCCTTCCCCTTTATGGCTCAATATTTACTTCTCCCTTACTGCAGTGGCAAGAGTCATAAAATAGCCCCTTTGGTCAGAAACATAAGAATATATTCTTTGTCTTTTCCCCTCCAAATGAAAATATTTTTCTTCCTCTACTAGGCTGGAACAACTCTAAGAATAAGAGTAGTACTCGCAGGGACAGATGACTAAGCAAGTACTCCGTTAGGCACTGTGTTGAATAAAAGACATCTATTATGTCTGTCAATCTTCACAGCAAACTTGTGAGTGAGTTCTTCCTGTTTTAGAGATGAGGAGATTGGTAACATGATAATTGGGCTGTATTTTGAACTCAGATGAATCTATTTCAAAACTTTTGTTCTCATCACATTTCAATACTGACTCCTTCGGAGTAAGTTACAAGCCTCCTTCCTAATAGAAATGCTGGGGTTGTTTTTGTTTCACTTAGTGTTCATGAAGTCTTAACTAATTAAGTCAACTCATTGTTTTTTTCATATTTAAACTATGTTTTTTTTCTAAGAATCTTTATTATATTTTAGGCATCCATGACTGACAGTTTCAAACATAGTACACGATGCTTGTGACAAATTTTCATAGGATGCAAACACAATTGTCTAAAGGTTACTCCTCACAGAATTGAAGTCTTGCTTTCCTAGCAAGTTGAAATGAATGAATTTAACCTCTATTATAACTTTGTCCCTACGAGTGTGCTTTCCATCATATCTGTGAATCATAACAGGGTTAGTTTACGCTGCACCAGGTACTATCGCTGCACCAAACTGCCAGAACATGCTGATGAAGAAGGTGGGGGGGAAAAAAAAAGAACTTGCTGGTGCAAATCAACAACCCCTTGGTCACAGATTCTATGAATTAGGTATACAAACAGAGAATGGAGGACTCTTCCTTATTCCAGGATGACTTAGGACTTGGCTGGTGTTGGAGTTCTCCCTAGCACAACTGTTTGACCACAAGAGGTCTCTGGGCCCCTAGAGAGTGCCTCAGGTCCCGACTCTAACAGACTAGGGTGACTAATGTCTAGGAGTTGGACTGCTGGAGCTGAGTATACCATTGTCTTTGATATACTCATACATTGGGCTCAGAGACAGATTATCAATTAGGAAACCAGAATTTAGCTTCTCCTCATGGCTTAGGCTCCCCCATAGCTTGGACTTTGGGTTCCAAGAAAGTGTGTCCTTAATTGCAATTTCATTTTCCATGGTTTTAATTATTTATAGTTAACTGAGGTCTGAAAATATTATACACACTAAGATATTTTGTGGAAGATGGAAAGAGGGAGAGATCATTTTTACATTGCATTCTCATTTTAAATGTTTTACTATTTCTTGTTATTATTTTTATATTTAATTATAAATTCAATACTAGGTATGCATAAGAATATCCACAGTGCATGTATAATATATATTACATATATGCCTCCTCGAGTAAATCAATGAACAATGGGATGACAGTAATACAGTGATATATGCATATATGTTTCATTACTCTCTGGCTTTAGGTATCCACTGGGGGTCTTAAGACACATTTGCCCAAATATCAGGCAGGGCTGCTGTATTGAGAGCCAGAACTCTATGGTAAGCCTGACAGGATCATTACATAAGAGTTACCTGACTTTTTCCCTAACAGTAGGATGCACACAACATCGTTTCTGTCTTGTTTTTAATTCTAAGTGAGTCATAAATTCAGCCTAGATCAAAAAGATGTGGAATTGCATTCTACCTCTGGGTTGGAAAGTTCAAAAAAAATTGTGGACATTGGAAAAATTGCCACAAGTGACTAAGGAGCATTTTACTCTTGCATTAATGTATGTAGTGAAACTAGATAGATCAAAGAAGAGAGGACTAGACAGCACAAAAAAGCAATAAAAGCAAAAACTCTAAATTGGGAAATTGATTCATGGCATAATTGTCTGAAACAGCAATTGCAGCCATTTAAGTGTGTTTTCACATGATATAAAAAGATTATCAAGTAAATGTATTATCAACTTGAAAAATGGGACAGAGAGCATGTAGAACCTATAACTAAACATCACAGATGGGGGAAAAAACTGGCATAATACAGGGTTCTTTTCATTTATCTTTATATTTTCCCAATAGGTTTATGCTAACTTTGAATAAGAAAACATATATTTGAAGAAGGAAAAAAATATCAGTTTGGAAAATGGAAACATCCTTCATTATTCTTTCTAAAATAAGAAGGTTTGGCTCAGACTGTTCTTTCTGCACCTGTGTGCAAAGAGCTAGCTTCTGTACTTGGGGGCTTGTGTGATCAGGGAGAGAGAAGCATTGAAAAGCTGGTGGGGTACTTTGAATGTCACAAATTTAAGGCCTTAAATTTGCATGAGGAGAAGGTCAAGTGGGAAGTAGCAGGAAGTAGCCATGCAGGGAAAGAGCAGGAAGCCCAGGCTTTTTGTTCTCTACTCAGGGCCTTCCCCCTGCACTGGGCTGTTAACCGACAAATTGCATGAAGGATTGACACATTCCTATTCCCAGGGACTTTCAAAAGGCACTGTACCTGTTGAGAACTTGTGGATGCTTCTGGCTTCAGAAAGTAGAGCTTTATCTTATGGAAATTGTGCTGGGTATTGTGGTCAATTTATAAGTTCTGGTCATTTTTAATTAGAGGTGACAATTTCATTTTTAAGAAGTTGAAGTAGAAAAGAAAGAAAAGGAACAATCTAGTGACAATGGCGTTCCCCAATTAAATTCAAAATGAGTGGTTTTGACGAGACCCCGAGTTGCTGCCCATGAATAGCTCCTTCAGCTCCTGAACGGCCATGACCCCAGAGACACACAAACCAATCTCGGAACCCAGCGGCTTTTGGCAGAAATCTCTCCAGACTTAATTACTAAAATACAAGAAATCCAAAATCCAAAATAGAGGCCACATGACATCATATGCTCTTCATAATCAGCAATAGAAAACAAGTTATCTACTGATGACTTTTCCGCAGGTCTGATTGTTTGGGAAAATTCCAAATAATAATTGTGGGTCTTTTGTCAAAATATTGAATGTAATCAAAGTAGAGAGAAAGTGAAAATCATCTGCCACACAGGCAGGGGGAGGGTTGGGATGGGGAGTATACTGGGGTTCTTGATGGTGGAAAATGTGCACTGGTGAAGGTGCATTGATCATTGTATGACTGAGACTTAAATTGTTCTCTCAGTAATTCAATAAAAAAATGAGTGGTTTTGAGTGGGCTAGGAACCCACACTATGGATATCCCATTTTTAAAGCTAGTCTGATATTATCTGAAGCTACTCTGTAATCAGATAATGCTACCTGCCATTGGCGCACTTCGAGGCAGCTCAGAAAGAATTTATCTTCTCCTTCCCTAACATATTTAGCCTTCAATTATGAGACTCATCTACTTTCTGAAAATAATACAAAATAGTTTGCCATCAATTTTCTTTATTTTTATTTTGAAATTCCATCTTATCAGTGCAAAATGCTCATGTAGTTGTTTCCTACTGTTCACATTATCTTTTATTATATGTTAAAATTTTAATATAAATTTTAACAGATGCCGATAGAAAATTGACAGTTGGGGGCATACATTGGCTGTGGAAATAAGATATAATGATACCTATAAACTTAGAATCTCTTTAAGGCTAACCTAAGGGATTCTAAGGTGATGGGTATTATTGACTCCACAACTTTGAGAGTTTTCCAGATAAATGTCAACAAAGTCATGAGTCATGGAACAAAAAGTTTACTACTATAATGGGCAGTGTTTTCTATTTTTTTAATAGTGAATAACCGTGAGGTACAGTTACAAACTTTTGAACTTTCGTGTTTGCATTCCAGTCATACAGTGACCATCCCTCCACCAGTGCTCATTCTCCTCCACCAAAGTTCCCAGTATCCCTCCCACCATCCCCACCCCATCCCCTACCACCCCACCCTGCCTCCGTGGCAGGGAATTCCCTAAAGGCTGAATTTTTAAAAGATGAGAAAATGTATCTTAATAAAGAAGGATGCCTAGATAACCCTTGGCCCTAGTGTTTAGAGAGGACAAAGAAGAAAAGAAATTAAGGGAGAAGAGGAGAATGAAAAGTAATGGTTAAAAAGACAACAGGGCTCCATTTATACTGGTGATATGGGTGAGTGGTACAGTCATATATCCAAAACACAGAGAACATGAACTCAACAACACCGAGATCATGAGAACTAAGCTGCAACCCCCTGGAACTTTGCAATGTGTCTGTCAAGTTGAAGGGTAGGAGATAAGCTGAGTGTTGGGTGTGGGGAGATGATATGGAAACACTGGTAGAGGGAAGTTGACACTGATGGTGATGTTGGTGTTAAAATATTATATGCCTAAGACTCAACTATCAATAACTTTGTAAGTGACAGTTTTTAAATAAACAAAAATTATTAAAATTTATTAAGTTCAGGATTTTAGAAATCAAAGATACTATAACAATGCAAAGTAAAAATACTATGACATTATATAAATTTAAGGTTTTCTTTTCTTGCCAATTTAATTCATCTGGAAGTAATATTTTGAAAATTTCCCAGATTTTACCTGGCTATTCTCATAGCAAAAGTCAAATAAGGATTTTTCTTTTCATAAGTTAGGAAATATGAGAAAGTTTCGCTAGTGTTTATTTTTATTTTTATTATTTTTTATTAAATTATTCTTTTATTGAATCACCATGTGGAAAGTTAAAAAGCTTTCAGGTTTAAGTCTGTCATACAATGCTCGAACACCCATCCCTTCACCAGTGCACATATTCCACCACCAAGAGTCACAGTATACCTCCCCCATCCCCCGCACCTCCCCAGCTACCCACTCCGCCTGTGTAACTGGTAAATTTCACTTTACTTTCACTTTACTTTGATTACATTCAATATTTCAACAAAAAACTCACTATTATTGTTTGAATTTTCTCCCCCCTAAAGTCGGACCTGCTGAAAAGGAAGCATTTGATAATTTGTTTTCCATTGCTGAGAATGAAGAGCTATGAGGTCGAGTGGCCGCACTAGCGGCTGCACGGTTTTGGATTTCTGTATTTTAGTATTTAAGTAACTAAGTCCAAAGAAATATCTTCCAGAAATTGCATCTTTGCAAGCTTGTACCTCTCAGCTACTTTATATTCCACATATGAGTGCAATCTTTCTATGTCTGTCTCTTATTTCTGACTCATTTCACTCAGCATGATACTTTCCATGTTGATCCACTTATATGTAAATGTCATGACTTCATGTTTTCTGACAGCTACATAGTATTCCATTGTGTAGATGTACCAGAGTTTCTTTAACCAGTCATCTATTTCTGGGCACTCTGGTTTTTTTCCAGATTGTGGCTATTGTAAACAGTGCTGCAATGAACATAGAAATGCAGATGTCATCTCCACTATACCTTTTTGCCTCTCCAGGATATATTCCCAGGAGTGGTATTGCTGGGTAAAATGGAAGCTCAATTTCTAATTCTTTGAGAATCGTCCATATTGTTTTCCAAAAGGGCTGGACAGTCGGCATTCCCACCAGCAATGAAGGAGAGTCCCTTTCTCCCCACATCCACGCCAACACCGGTTGCTTTTGTTTTTTTGGGATGTGTTCCAGTCTCTGTGGTGTGAGATGATATCTCATTGTTGTTTTGATCTGCATCTCCCTGATGATTAGTGATGTTGAACATTTTCTCATGTGCCTCTCAGCCATTCGGATTTCTTGTTTGGGAAAGTTTCTGTTCAATTCATCACCCCATTTTTTGATCGGGTTGGCAGTTTTCTTCTTGTGGAGTTCAGCCAGTGCATTGTATATCCTTGATATCAACCCTTTATGGAATGGGAACTGTGTAAATATCCTTTCCCATTCTGTAGACTGTCTTTGTATTTTGGTCACAGTTTCTCTTGAGGTGCAGAAGCATTTTAGTT
The DNA here is from genome assembly GCF_027595985.1 of Sorex araneus. NCBI lineage: Eukaryota > Metazoa > Chordata > Mammalia > Eulipotyphla > Soricidae > Sorex > Sorex araneus. The sequence continues at coordinate 136,999,172 of NC_073304.1, read as the reverse complement.
TGAGATAGTCCCATTTATTTATCTCTGTTTTCACTTGCTTGGCTAGTGGCATGTCAGCTTTGAAGATACCGTTGGTTTCAATGTCATAGACGGTTTTGCCGACCTTGTCTTCAATGTACCTTAGGGATTCTGGTCTGATGTTGAGGTCTTTAATCCATTTTGATCTGACTTTTGTACATGGTGATAGGTGGAGGTCTAAGCCCATTTTTTTGCATGTAGCTGTCCATTTTTGCCAGTACAGTTTGTTAAACATGCTTTTCTTGCACCACTTCACACTTCTTGCTCCCTTATCAAAGATTAGATGATTGTATATTTGGGGGTGTGTGTCAGAGTATTTAGCCTTGTTCCATTGGTCTGCAGCTCTGCCTTTGTTCCAATACCATGCTTTTTTAATTACTACCGCTTTGTAGTAGAGATGGAAGTTGGGGAGGTTGATTCCTCCCATTTTCTTTTTTCCAAGAATCGCTTTAGCTATTTGTGGGGGCTTATTGTTCCATATGAATTTCAGGAGCACTTGCTCCATTTCTTTGAAGAATGTCAAGGGTATCCCTATAGGGATCGCATTGAATTTGTACAATGCTTTGGGAGAATTGCCATTTTGACAATATTAATTCTTCCAATCCATGAGCAGGGGATGTCTTTCCATTTCCTCATGTCCTCTTTTATTTCCTGAAGTAGCATTTTGTAGTTTTCATTGTACAAGTCCTTTACCTCCTTAGTTAAGCTGATTCCGAGATACTTGATTTTTTGATGCGCAAATTTGAACGGGATTGCTTTTTATCATGTTGCTTTCTTCACTCTCATTATTTGCACATAGGAAAGCCATGGATTTTTGGGTATTGATTTTATAGCCTGCAACTTTTCTACATGAGTATTGTTTCTAGGAGTCTCTTGGTAGAGGTTTTAGGGTTCTCTAAGTATAGTATCATTTCATCTGCAAATAGTGAGAGCTTGATTTCTTCCTTTCCTACCTGAATACTTTTAATATCTTTTTCTTGCCTAATTGCTATTGCAAGAAACTATATTGAACAGACGTGGAGAGAGTGGGCGTCCTTGTCTTGTCCCTGTTCTCAGAGGGAAGGCTCTCAGTTTCTTCCCATTGAGGATGATGCTTGCCATAGGCTTGTGATAAACGGCTTTGACTATATTGAGGAAGGTCTCTTCTATACGCATTTTGGTGAGAATTTTCATCATAAATGGGTGCTGGATCTTGTCAAATGCTTTTTCTGCATCTATTGATATGATTATATGATTTTTAACTTTTCTTTTGTTGATATGATAGATTATATTGATTGATTTCCGGATGTTAAATCATCCTTGCATCCTTGGGATGAATCCCACTTGGTCGTGGAGTATGATCTTTTTGATGAGTTGTTGAATTCTATTTGCTAATATTTTGTTGAGAATCTTCGCATCTGTGTTCATCAGGGATATTGGCCTGCAGTTTTTTTTTTTTTTGTGGTGTCTTTGTTTGCTTTTTGTATTAGGGAGATATGGGCCTCATAGAAACTGCTTGGGAGGGTTTCTGTTTTTTCAATTTCCTGGAAAAGCTTGAGAAGAACAGGCAACAGTTCCTCTTTAAATGTTTGGAAAAACTCGCTAGTGAATCCATCTGGACCTGGGCTTTTGTTTTTGGGAAGGCTTTTGATTACCATTTCAATTTTCTTGATATTAACAGGACTATTCAGGTACTCCAGGTCTTCTTGGTTCAGCTTTGGGAGATTATAGGAATCCAGGAATTTATCCATTTCTTCTAGGTTCTCTTGTTTCGTGGCATACAGATTTTCAAAGTAGTCTCTGATGATCTTTTGAATTTCTTTGGTTTCTGTTATGATGTCCCCCTTTTCATTTCTGATTCGGCTTATAAGGGTCTCTTTCTCTCTTTCTTTGTGAGTCTTGCTAGTGGTTTATCAATCTTGTTTATTTTCTCGAAGAACCAGCTCTTGGTTTCATTGATCTTTTGGATTGTCTTTTGGGTTTCCATATCGTTGATTTCTACCCTAAGTTTTATTATCTCTGTCCTTCTGCCTGGTTTGGGCTCCTTTTGTTGGTTCTTTTCTAAGGTCTTGAGCTGCGAAGTCAAGTTATTTATGTGGGCCCTTTATTCCTTCCTGAGATAAGCTTGCAGAGCTATGAAATTTCCCCTTAATACGGCTTTAGCTGTGTCCCACAGGTTCTGGTAGCTCGTGTCTTCATTCTCATTTGTTTCCAGGTACCTTTTGATTTCTTTCTTGATTTCCTTCTTGACCCACTTATTTTTCAACATCAAGCCATTTAATTTCCAGGTGTTTGATTTGGTTTTCTGCATCCGTCCATGATTAACTTCTATCTTCATTGCATCATGGTCTGAAAAGATAGCTGGTACAATGTCTATCTTGTTGATTGTGTTATGTTGTGTGGCCCAGCACATGGTCTATTCTGGAAAATGTTCTATGTGCACTGGAAAATAATGTGTATTTTTTGGGGGGGGGATATAAAGCCCTGTTTAGATCTATTAGCCCTCTCTCTTCTATTTCTTCCTTCAAAGCCAGTATTTCCTTAATGAGTTTTAATCTTCTTGATCTGTGCAGAGGTGATAGGGTGGTGTTGAAGTCTCAGACTACTATTGTGTTACTCACAATGTCCTTCTTAAGGTCTGTTAGCAGCTGTTGTAGGTATTTAGCTGGTCCCACATTGGGTGCGTACACGTTTAGGAGTGTGATTTCTTCCTGCTGTACATATCCCTTGATTAATAAAAAAATGGCATTCACTATCCCTTCTAAACTTTTTCAACCTGAACTCTATGTTGTCCAATACTAGTAAAGCCACCCCAGCTTTTTTGAGGGAGTTGTTTGCTTGCAGGATTGTTTGCCATCCTTTGACTTTGAGTCTGTGTTTGTTCGGGCTATTCAGATGTGTTTCTTGCAGGCAGCAGAATGTTGGGTTCAGTCTCAGTTCAATCTATTTTGCCAGTCTGTGTCTCTTAATTGGTGAATTAAGACCATTGACATTGAGAGAGATTATTGTTGTAGGGTTTTGTGCTATGTTTCTGTAAGAGTTTGTTGTGCTTGTAGGGTTTTTTTCTTGTCTTACAGTAACCCCTTTAGTCCTTCTTTTAGGTTTGGTTTAGAGTCTATGGAGTTCCTGAGTTGTTTATCTGCAAGTTAATGTATCGTTTCTTTGAGTTTGAATGATAGTTTGGCCGGATAAAGTATTCTTGGTGAACAATTCATTTCATTGAGTTATTTCACTATATCCCACCACTGCCTTCGGGCTTGAAGGGTTTCCTCTGATAGGTCTGTTGTGAATCTAAGGGGTGCTCCTTTGAATGTGATTTATTTCTTTGACCTTGCTACTTGCAGTATTGTGTCTCTATCCATTACATTCATCATCCTAACTATGATATGTCTTGGAGTTTTTCTGTTAGGGTCTCTTTTAGCTGGCATCCTTCTTGCTCCTTGATCTGGATGTCTGTATTGTCCAGCTCTGGGAACTTTTCAGCAATTCTTTTTTTGACTATGGCTTTTTCATTGGGGTTGGTTCCTTGTCTTTCTGGTACTCTGATGATTCTGATGTTGTTCCTCTTGAAATCATCCCCTAGGACTCTGATTCTCCCTAGAGCTATTTTGAGGTCTCTCCCCATTGATTGTTGTTGCCTGTAGGCTGCCTGCAGCTCATCTTCAAGCTCACTGATTCTGTCTTCTGCTGTAGTCATTCTATTGTTAAGGGCACCCACTGAGTTTAATTCATCCACCGAATCCTTTATTTGTGACATTTCCTTTTGTAGGTTTTTTATTTCTGCTCTCATTTATTTCTGTAATTTCTCGGCTGTCTGTTGTATCATTTCTGTCAGGTCCTCCTTTAACTTGTCAATCTTTCCATTGAGTTCATTGAACATCTTGAGGATTTCACCTCTGAAATCTTTATTGGAGAGCTCAAGTTTGTAGGAAACATCTTTTGAGGCATCTGGACTCCTTTCATGGTCCTCTCCTTGTGGCAGGGATTTGTGCTGTTTCTTCATATTGTGGTGGTATGGAAGAGGGACCTTCTTGGAATTAGCTAGCAACCTATTTGTGAGCTATTTTTTGGGACAGCTAAGATGATACTCGGGGAAAGAGGTGATGAACACAGATATATACTGAATAATTGTTTGGTATTTTGAAAATATATGTGGCTCAGGAAGAGGCCACGCCCACTTTGTTGAGACCCCACCCACTTTTGTTGAGGCCCCGCCCACTACCGCAATGTGGCAGGGTGACCGCAGACGGGAGCGAACTGGCATGGCGGTGCTGGAGGGTGGCGAGGGGCTAGATGGGCGGTGCTCAAGCAGGGAGCAGTCAGGGTCTGAAAGGAGTCGGTGCACGGGGAAGAGGTACAGGCACAGAGGATATGGCACCCGTTTCAGTCCACTAACCTGCAAGAAGTTTCCCTAGTGTTTAGACAATGTGTTTCAGACACTCATTTCTGTCGTGTATAATGACCACTCACACGTTGATTCTCTCCCCTCTCTAAATGCTTTCCAGATATCCTGAACATTACATAGAATGTAACTTGCAATTTCGCAAAATATAAGGGGAGATAGGATCAAATCCCTGTCCTTTGCAAAACAAAGAGTACCCAGTAGTTGTGGTGGGTTAGTCTGAGGGGGGAGGAGTGAAGAGGTGGGCTAGAGGTGAGGTGTCTAGGGTACTTTCCTTGTGAAGGGGCAGTAACTTTGTCCATCAAAACTTTGAAAGTTAACATTATTGTAATCATACTACTTAAACTATACTTAAAAATTAAAAAATAATAAAGATAAAGGAAACCCTAGACTGGAAATTCATAGAGGCCTGCTAGCTTCCAAGTGTTTGGACTAATACAAGTCAATGTAGTCAAGGATGCCTTATACACTGAGTGTGAGGGGTGGGACATGGTCACTTTTGATAATCTCATTTCCTTGGGAATCATGAGAATTATTGCAAGAAATTCCATAAAAAATTGATTTTTTTCTTATATTCCATACAGTTTTTTAGGAAGAATTTTGGTCAATGCAGTTTAGAGGGTCAATATCTTTCTGGAAAGGTAGTAAGTCTCCTTCATGAAAGAAAATTGAATCTGCTCTTGACTGTATGACCAATCTGGCAGGATACTGGTGATCAGAGCTGGTATAAGCAGACAAAACATGAAAAGCAGTGAGGTCACCTGGGCACCTTGCAGTGTAGAATGTCCCATATTATATAAAGTGGAGGGAGGAAATATCTCACATATATGTATACTGATATCTCACTTCATATAGACATCATTTAGATTCCAAACTTTTTCTGTCTTAAATTATCTGCAAAATACCAAAGTAAGCTTTACACAGTTGGCTAAAATGTTCCCTACATATTGAATTGCATGTAAAATAGCAGAAAATACCCCAAGGACATGTTTGTTACATGATGCAAGTTTATTGTTTATAATATAAGCATAACTCAGACTTGTACACAGGCAAATTTGTTTTAAAATGCTAAAAAATCCAAGTAGACTTTAAAAAAGAGTATACCAGCATGTCCTTGGCCCAGATGAGTTCCGGAGCAGCCGCACATGACAGGGCCCCTCTGCTCCTTAAAGACTGTGATCCGGGAGGTCTACTAACCCATTTTGGCACCCAGAGACTTATAGAAATGCATCTAGACTGTGAGCTGAGCTATGACCGCATGTTGCCTGGGAATGGGGAAGGATTTTCTTTCCCAATGCTTTCTTTTTGCGTGGATGATAGTGGCGACAGGAACAGCAGCGCCCACGTGGCGTCCACCATTTTCAGGACTCACAACCCAGAGGTACTTGCTTGTCATGACGTGGCACATAAGAGATCATGGGATGGGGATTTTACCAGCATGCCCTTGGCCCAGATGAGATCCGGAGCAGCTGCGCACAACACGGACCCTCTGCTCCTTAAAGACTGTGATCCGGGAGGTCTGCTAATCCATTTTGGCACCCAGAGACTTATAGAAATGCATCTAGACTGTAAATTGAGCTAAAACAGCAGAAATCCCAAACCGTGCAGCCGCTGTTGCGGGCCATGCAAGCTTCTATAATCCTCATTCTCAGCAATGGAAAACAAACTATCAAATGACACCTTTTCAGCAGGTTTGATTGTTGGGGGAAAATTCCAAATAATAGTCAGTTCTCTGTTAAAATATTGAATGTATCTAAAGTATAGAGAGAATAAAGTGAAGATCATTGGCCACTCAGGTGTGGGGAGGGGACAGGAGAGGGGTACATTGGGGTTCTTGGTGGGGAAGTAGGTGCACTGGTGAAGGGAGGGGGGTTTGATCATTGTGTGACTGAAACTTAAACCTGAAAGCTTTGTGACTTTTGTCACGGTGATTCAGAAAAAATAAAAAAATAAAAAAATAAAAAGAGTATAGGTTCTGGAGAGGTTTTAGGAAGGGATTAAATCGTAGATAACTTGATCATTAAATCACTAAGAAAATGAACTTTCAAGAGAATTAGCTCTAGTTAAAAAAGTTCCCTGATTGTTGTTAGATATCAGGTCCAATGCTCCTGGGATTTTGAGTTATGATGGAATGTTACAAAAGGGACTAACTCTTCAATGATTATATCATTTTAAGGAGGAGTGTCAGAATCTCCAAATAAGGGGAATAAATCTTATTTCCAGGTGGGCATTTTTTCTTTGCCAATTCTACCACAGGTTAGAAGATTTATTTGTGCTAAAAACAATGTATGTGCCCCCAAAGTAGAGTCCTATGCTGACCTGAGGGAGAGTAAGTGGGGAGTATTTTGCAATTAGAGAGGAAGGAAGAGATGGTTGGCAGCAGCTAAGTAAGGAAGACTGGACAGAAAAGGTGAGAACTAACATTCAGGTTGAGATGGAATCCCGGGCCCTTGGTTTCTCATCTGAGAAAACCTAAAAGACAGTTTTATTTGTTTATTTTGGTGGCATGGGAGAAAGTTTCCCCAAGCATAGCTTCAAGAACCCAGGGACCACTCAGGTGATTCTCAGCCAAGTGGGCCATTTGGTTGAATATTAGGGTTCAAAGATTCTTTGTTGATTGTGCCCTGTGGTGCTGAGAATCACCTAGTGCCTCTCCAGCAGCCAAATTATTTTTGTTGTTGTTGCCCAGGTTTCAGATCATCCCTGCATTTTTTTTCTTTTCCAATTATCATAATTTACAAAAGTATTAATGCCCATGTTTGAGAAATACAATGCTATTTCACAAATTTACTGCATCAACTCTCCCTTTAAGAGTCGACAGAGCAGAGCTGCCTTTGCTGGTACCTGACCATGTAGATCTTTACAAACTTGGGCAGTGACAAATGGGGGTTCTTGGTCAGCAGTGTCCAGTAGTGCTTGCTTTTCTTAGTCTCCAGAGAGTTAATTTTCTTAGTCTAGCTAGATGTTTCTTGCAGTCAGACAGATGCCATTGGGAGGAGAATGCTTATGTTTGCCTGGGATGGTAGATGTCAGTCAGCCCACCGTTGCTGCTCTCTCAGTTCAGAATGGTAGAACTTGCCAACAGGCTGTTTACCAATTGATAGGGATTACAAGTCCCTACCAGGCTCAAGGGGAATCACCAGTGTATGCCAGCTGCAAGTGCCAGAGGAGGGCATCTTGCCTGGACTACTTCTGATGTCCCAGTCAGGTTTTGTAAGAGTAGTTTCAAAGGTTTGAGGTGGAGGTTTTCAGCTTCCTTCTCCTTGGTCATAGTCTCTGCTGAGCTTCTCTTCTCCTACACTCAAGCTCCTTATCTGCTCTGCTATTCCTCATTCCATTGCAGAGAGTCTGGCTGTCTTCCCCGGGGCCCCTCGGAGGGGGTGGGCTTCAGTTTCCCTCCCCATCCCGAACAGAGCTCCCGTTGCCGAAGACCTAAGGAAGCCTAGCCACAGCCATGCTCAAGGCCCCTCTTCACACGTTCAGATGAGCCTCACGGATGAAGGAACTGGCAGAGGAACCCAGGTGTGTGGGACTCGGAGCTGAGACCTCCAAGCCTGCTCAGATAAGGACTGGGCCTCTTCTGCCCAGATTCCTCATTTTCCAGTAACTAGGTGGTCACACCCAGGCACTGCCCCCTGCATCGTGTAATCCCACCAACGGCCAACATCCAGAGACTATAAGACCAAGCTCCCAAGAAGAGGTCGTGCGCGACATCTTATAACCTAGTTCTCCCTCTAAAAGAATCTGGCAAGCTACCAAGAGTTTTCTGCCCCTATGGGAGAGCCTGCAAACTCCCATGGTGTATTCATATGCCAAAACTAGTAACAATGATGGGTCTCATTCCCCTGACCCTGAAAGAGCCTCTGTTGCAACAATGTTGCAATTTTACCAGACAGTCAGAAGCACTTTACTTGCAGAAGAAGTACACATTTTGGGGGGAGGATCACAGGACTGCCTCCGGAGGTTTTGTGTTATGGCCTGCCGCAGAGCCGCCTGTTCAACCTCCTTTTATTTATTAAATTAACATACAAACCAATCATATTCAGCCACATAGGCAAATATGCAAATCAACCAACGGTAACAGTAACTGCCATTTAAAGTTACAGTAACCAAAACATAAACCATTTACATCCAGGCCTAGCTAGGCCTGAGATTATGGGATGTTGTATACCAACAAGCCTCCAATGTGGCACTACTAGAAAGGACGAGTAAAGAGAGGTTTCTAAAATTTCAGTGCTAGGACAAATGCAGACGTTACTGAGACCACTCGAGAAATTCGAGGATGAACGGGATGACGATGATGATGATGATTGTGGAGAGTCTCCTAAAGATAGTCTCTGGGTTTTGTTATAAGCTTTCACTTCAGGGTTCTCACACAAAATTCTGCTTATTTATTTGTTTGTTTACTAATTCTAATTTTGGTGCCAGAGCTGGCAGTACTCAAGACTTACTCCTGGCCTTGTATGCAGGGATCACTTTTGGTGATGCATAGGGGACCGTATGTGGGGTTGTGAATGCTGGTGGAGTTGGCTGCATGAAATGCAGACAACTTAACCCCTGTACTATGTCTCTGGTCCCTAGAGTCTGTAATTTTGGGATTTTGTGATGGTTTTGTTACGGGGTCCCAGGCATTTTCTAAATTGCTATCTTTTCTTAGCCCCCATCTTTTTTCCTTCATGATGCTATAAAGGCAGATGCTGTTGTCAAGTCGCACTAACAAACAAAAAGTAGTTTTCAGAGTTTACTTCCTCTCTTCGGGTTGAAATCTGGTAGGGAGTGTTGGTAGAGGTGGCTAACATTCTGCACTGTTAAGATTAATTATTTTTTGTAAATATCTAGAGAATTGTTAGTGCTTGATAAGGCTAATACATGTGTTTCCAAATATACGGGATTGAGAATATGTTTATAGGGTGCTTTAAGCCAAGAGAATTACAAACCAGAATAATTAAACTACAGTACTCTGGATTTGCTGTTTTCTTTTCATTTTTTTATTTTAATGAGAGAGAAAACAAAGGAAGATTTTTACATTAAAATTGCACTTTTATGTAAAGAGTTAAAATTTGTATCAGTGAAAATTTTAAAAGTATGAAAATGACTTTTTGCCTGATACTATTGGCTGTATTTGAGAAGTAGCTGTCTTCTTTGTGTGATGGACTTCCTAGCATGCCACAAACTCCATCACTCCCTCTTGTATTGTCAGCACTGTGTTATTCTTGACTTCATGTTCCCATAGGTTCCACACTGCATTTAAAGTAATAAGCATAAGTACCTTGTTCTCTATATTAATTATCATAATTTGGCAGCGATGGAACATATCTCCCAAATGCCTTCTATAGATACTATGGGTGGAGAAGACAAGGTGTGACCATGGGGGTTGTGGGAAGGCAACACTTATACAAATTATGAAACTTCATGGAAAGAAATGATGAGTTAAATTCAAGAAGAAGGCATGTGTAAGTGCTTAATACAAAATTCTAACAGCAAATAGGACAGGGAAAGGACAATTTCAAAAACGATACAAAAATGAAACGTATGCAAATCAAGCCAGCCATCTTAGGAGTCATTATAATATAAGAATGGGAAATGAATGGCTTGGAAGCTCAGCACACTCTGTGATGAATTTAAATTGCTGCTTGAGTATTTATGAGAGGTCAAACATCATGCCTAGTGTCTGAAACCTCTTCAATTGCTACCCCTTATGTGTGTTTCGAGTGATATCAGAAGGACGGAAAAGGATAAGGCAGAGATGGAACTAGATTAGCAGCAAACCACTGTGGTGTCACATCCTAGTGTGCCACATGCTGCTGGAGATAGCCACAGTTATCTTGGAAAAAAAAATCAACTTTCCTAGGACAGATTGCTCCTGCATCTGATACAATTGGGCCATTAACCAGCAGGACTTTGAATCCTATTCCATGTCTCAAAGAAGGCGAAGGTCCTCTGAAGTCACAAAATGTTCTAAAAGCTCAGCCTGGTGCAAGGCATCCTCTATCGAGAGAACAACTCACAGTGAGACAGAAACTTTCTGTAGGGTGCATTGACTACCAGGGGTCCAGTGTGTTGCTCCAAAGAAGAAAGGGTAGGATGAGCAGAGGGCTACTCTGTAGTGCTAGAGAAACCATATGTAGAAGAGCATATGTCAGCTATAAACAATTGAAAGGAGAACTGCCTTAGTTAGTCTTACAAAATGCAGAAGAACTGCAAATGAACAAAATTGGTCATGGTTATAATTAAAACTTTTATCACTTCTCTTATTTTTGTTCTCTGGGAAAAAACAGAGAAAGGTTAAAGTTAATTTTGTTTAAAATATCTTCCAATAATCTATAAGAGTATAGAAAAAAAGCTATCTCATTTAGCTAAAAATGTTGCCTCATTTTTCATTTATCTAAAATCAAAAGCAACAAAACTATGGTAAATCCTGCTTTTCTGAAAACTGTTGAGAGAATAATAAAGGCAACTAATTGATTTATTACTCATTCAGTTCTTTGAACTTTTTCCTCCCGAGATATCCTTGTTTTCATCCTTTCCTTATGCAATTCAACACCTTGACTATATTTCCATCTATCTTGAAATATATCTTTCTCTCCTACCCACACTCAGCATAATCCTCTGCTTTTGTGTTGTGTTCTTCATATCATGCCTACTGCTCTCTTTTCAGAAAATCAGTTGCTTAAAATCCCTTTAAAAATTGACATTGGGCCTGTATTGCAAACCATAATCCCCCCAAATAGAGAGAGTATGGAGAAAATTGTCTGTCATAGAGGCAAGGGGAGGATTGGGATGGGGGGATACTGGTGACATTGGTGGTGGAAAATGTGCACTGGTGGAGGAATGGGTGTTTGTTCATTGTATAATTGAAACTCAAACATGAAAGCTTTGTAACTGTATCTCACAGTGACTCAATAAAAAAAAAATTAAAAATTGACCTTGGATTACAGATTCCCAGACTCCTCATAGGCCTGGGCCTTGTAAAAGCTTGGAAACCAGGACCACTCCCAGCCCTGAAGAAAGGATGGGATAGACTCCTTTCTACCAGGTCATTTCGGTGGAAAATGAAGCCCAAGGTCACATCCAGTTTAACCTGAAGGCTCGAGGCACCTCAAGTTCATCGTAGAACACCGTATGGCCAGACCTGGGTAACTCTGATGTACCAGATATGATCAATACCGTTATTGGTGTGTCTCTTGTCTTTAGCCAACCCCTACAACTTCTCAGTAATGGGGTACCCCAAATGAGAATTCTCCAATTTTGCTGTGTTTGTGCAAAAGAATGAGCCAGCTTTGTCAGGCCATCTGGCAAGTTTAAAATGAAGGTGGAGAGAAAACTGTGCTTCTGAAACTTGTTTCTATATGAATCAGATTTTAGTTTTACAAAGTGATTGAATAATTGGGTAATTTAATGAGTAATCTGTCTAGTCTATAAAGAAACTTAATGTGGAGCATGCTGTCACCAGGGACTGGAGCAATAGCACAGTGTGTAGGGTGTTTTCCTTGCACGAGGACAACCCGGGATCAATTCCTCCGTTCCTCTCAGAGAGCCCGGCAAGCTACTGAGAGTATCCCACCCGAATGGCAGAGCCTGGCAAGCTACCCGTGGCATGTTCAATATGCCAAAAACAGTAACAACAACTTTCACAATGGAGATGTTATAGGTGCCCGCTCGAGCAAATCGATGTACAACGGAATGAGACCTTGGATAATAATAGATGCTACTAAACCTGAGGGGAGAGACAATATGACTGAAACCTGAAGTGATAAATGGGTAATGGTGGAGGGTCACGGGCACTTCTACTGGTGCTGTGCAGTAATTTTGTATAATACCATTTGTTTTGGCATTAATGTAGCTTTTACCTACACTATAATAAAATTAAAAATGATAAAAAATTATAATGACTCAGAATAAAAACAAAACAAAAACGAAACTCTTAACATGTTTTACAACTTTGCCATTTAAAATGTGGCTCCTAGTCTAGCAGTGTAGATATAACCTAGAGACTTGTTAGTAATGTGGAATTAGTGCCTGCATTTTTGCAAGATTCCCATGTAATTTATAAGTACATAAAAGCTTAAGAGACACGACTTATAATGTTGCTTGTTCTTTATTTCCCTAGCTACCTACAGAACCTACCTAAAATATCTGGGTCCCTGGGCAAAAATAGGAAGAGGCTCATGAGAGTAGATCTAAAATATTCAGAATGTTTAGAAATTAAGTTATACCAAATGATAAGTAAATATTTTGGTCCTATCTTGGCAAATCTAATGACAGGGATTTATGCCCTGAATTTGGATCACCTACCCCACATACCCCACCTCTTTATAGTTGAATCAATTCCAGAAGAAAACTATGGGGGTTGTAGAAGAGTATATGCTAACAATACTTAGCAAAAGCTGGGACAACAAATTTTACTTCGAAGAGAAACAGAGGATCACACTTCCATACCCACCACAGATTGAATCATAAACAAAAGACTATTCTCTCCTACCTCCCCTTAATTAAAATAATTGAGTTTTAATATGTAGCTTAGTACTGTTTTCTCTGTGACTGTGTGGAGAATATGCATATGAGGATGTATGTAGTTATATATTTATTTTTTTATTGAAACACTTATTTACAAAGTTGTTCATAATACAGGTATTCAATGTTCCAATGCTACTCCTACCACCAATGTGACCTTCCCTCCACCAATGTACCCAGCTTTTATTCTCCCCCTAAGTTTACAAAAGTTTGTTCCCTTAGCAGCTACAAATAAATTTAATTTATATGACTTCCTGCAACCAAATGGCAAGTGGAATTATCAGAAAATAATAAGTCAATTACTGATAGTTATTTTATTTCACTATGATGTTATTAAAGTTATTGTCTGAGGATTTATTAAGCTAGTTGGTGCTGGGTGATTCTACTGTGTCATTGATTCCACTCAACGAGCTTGGTGACACAATTTTCCTTTCAAATTTGCTATGCTCTTACTGGGTTTTCAGTACTGTGAAATGTAGAGGTGTCTCACACTCTGCTGTGAAGCTGGAGTATATATATGTCAAAGGATATTGAGTGTGGGTAGGTGTTGCTGGGTCTGTCATGAGGGTGAGGAATCTTCCTGCCACCGTCTGAGAAGGTCCCACAGTTCTCAGTCCAGAGTTCTCATCACAGATGTACCTGTGATGACTTGTGAATTTTTATATACCATCTCTTTATTCCTTAACTTTTTTATGCACCACTATGGCATGAAGACCTATTTTCCACTTAATAATATTTTATACATATGAGAGTTGTAAAAGGGAGTACTAGTTTCCAATCCATTATTTATTTTATTCTTTTCTTCCTTCTTCCTGATTTAAAAAAAATTGTTAAAGAACCATGATTTAAAAAATTATTGATAGCTGCATTTTAGGTAAACACTATCACTAGTCTCACCACCAGTGTCAACTTCCCTTCAATAGTGTTCCCAGTTCACTTGAATGTGAGCCTCAGATTGTCAACTTTATGGCACATTTCCTTAACATTTAAGTTCCATTAATGTAGGAACTATGATTTTTTTCTCTAGCATCAAGCACTCTGACATAACATTTAATATGCATTGATAGGTATTTGCAGAATGATTGCATGAAGATGGAATCCTTTTGATAGTGAGAAAAACTAAAATGAATATGTAAGTCTTTGATAATTAAGTAAAAAACAATTCTTTACTGCATATGGACAAGGTTCAATGAGTAACTTATGCTATGAAGTTTAACCTAGAATACTTTAGATGACCATTAGGAAATCTGCAAGACAGATATAGGTTCTTGCTCTGTTTATTTAATTTGTTTTTATTTTTATTTTTGATCAAGTTATGTGAGATACACAGTTACAAAGTTATTTGTGATTGGGTTTCGGTCATACGATGTTCTAACACCCATCTCCTCACTAGTGTACATTTCCCACCGCTGATGTCCCCAGTTTCCCTCCTTCCACCCATTTCCTCAGTCTGCCTCTATGGCAGGCACTTCTTTTCTCTCTCTCTCTCTCTCTCTCTCTCTCTCTCTCTCTCTCTCTCTCTCTCTCTCCTCTCTCTTCTCTCTCTTTCTCTTTCTCTTGCTCTCTCTCTTTTCTTCTCTTTCCTTTGAGGTCTTTCTCAGTTTATTCTGGAAGAGAATTTGTTCTTTAAAAAAAGATGTTTTCTAAAACTACTATCATTCTTTGGAAAAGGTATTCACTGCTTTTTAATTAGATCCAGTTATAGAGAAATATAGTTCACTATACTCCCATTTATTGCTTATCTTTTAAGTTGATATGATTTAGACTGTGTATGTATTTTTCAAATTAGCTTATCATGGATTCCAAAAGTAGCATGTTATTGCTATGTAATAAACCATGCCAAAATGTAGTTTCTAAAATTCCAACAATTTTACTTAAGTCTTATTTTTTAGATAGACAGGGAGTTTCCTCTGATCTGGGTCAGCTGGTTTGTCTTTGCTGGGCTCTGTCACACATGCATCTGTGGGTAGCTAATGGGATTTCTGTCAGATGATTTATCTGAGATTGCTTTATCCATATGTCTGTTGGCTTAGTGGTTAACGGCTGGGCTTGCAATGTTTTCCTCCATGTGCTGCTTTATTTTCATCAGGCTAACTAGGTCTCATTTACATGGTGTTCTCAAAGTTTCGCACAACCAAAGAAGTCTCAACTCACATTCTTTTTGTTTGTTTTTTGGATTACACCTGGTGGTGCTCAGGGGTTACTCCTGACTTTGCACTCAGGAATAACCCCTAGCAGTGTCACATTCACTAATATTCTATTCTTCCATAACAGGTCACATGGATTCTCCAGAAAATAGTAGAGAAACTCCACTCTTTGGAGAAATTTCAGGGTAGGGTAGCCATGTAACGTTACTATATAAACCCAATTTATATCATAGACTTGCCCTTCAGAGGGATGCCAGTTCCCCCCTGACAATGTAATAAAAATATTTAACAACCAATAGTAGAACTCTGGTTCGTATGAGATCTAAACTGACTGGGCATGAATAACAGTATGCTTGGCATTCCTTTGAATTGATTCAGCCAGTTTATTTAGATTTTGTTTATGCTGGAAATACTTGTGGAGTAAGATGGCATCAATTGAATTTATTATAAGTCAGTGACAGGAAGAGGGTGGGAGCATCTTGATTTCTATCCTGATTTTTTTTTAAACTATCACAAACTTTATTTCCTAAAAATAGTGCTATCTGCTTTGTTGGAATGAAACTACAGTCATTTTCTTGGGCTATGTGACTTGTGAAACCCCATACTTGATTGTTACCAGAACAAAGTTTATTCAGGGAAAACAAACTATATGTTGTCTCTAAAAATTAATCTAGCTTGACCTCACTATTGCCTGTGACATAATGAAGCAACAACAGCATAGATCAGCACTCTGTAGTTAGCCTGATTTTGAATCCAAATTTCACCAATAATTTACAGAATGAATTTTATGAAACAATATGTGCCATACCTAGGTTTTCTCAATACAAGCTTATGTAATGATATCATTTATTCCACTAGCTGTTTGAGGTTAAAATAAGTTCATGTATCTAAAATAATTTTAATAGAGATGTTGCATTTATTAAGTCACACTATCAATATTATTTATTTTCACTCAATAAACATTACTTATTTTCTAGCGAAATAAAAGTTAATAAAAGGACCAAAAAGAAAACTATCTCTCTCATATGTGGAATACAAGTAACATGGTAAAGGACTTCTGAAAAATGGCAATTGGTAAGAGAATGTGAGATTCTTCCTGCAGACATCAGATGACAGCATCTCTCCACTTTGAGACATTGGTGGAGGGGTGCTGTCAGTCTAGTGATAAGTGTGGTATTACTTTGTGGTGCTTGAAACTTTATTATCAACAGTGTTATAACTCACAGTGCCTAAAAATGTTTTCTAAAATAAATAATTTTCACATTAAAGATATTTATCAAATGGATCATTTCTATATTGGATTTGCTTATTATTCAGCATATAATATGAATAACAAAATTAGTATTTTTAATAAAAGGCAATTTTGATGTCTCCTTTTTATTGTATAAAGAAAAGTTGATTGTTAATTATTTTCTTCTAGAGAGAACTGACAAGTTTATATACATTTTTCCTGTCAAATATTTTAAATTTTATTATATTCCAAATGATCATTACATTATGGTGTTAGCAAAAGTATTCCTAAACCTGGAAAGATCTTGTCTCTATGTATGGTTCTTCAACAGATTAGCAGGTTGGTCTTGGGAAATGCGGATTATGAAAGCTATACTGGTAAAATCTGTACAAGAAAATCACTGTTAGGAAGAACAAATTCTTTTAAAAATAAAGAGAAGTATCAGAGAAAATGTGACATTATAAGGTACACCATCTCAAATAATTTCATCCAGAAGTCTTGGAGGACTAAAACGAGTTTGGCACTAGTTAGTGACAGCCGCTTCTATAAACCGTATGTGATAATTACAGTACCTGTGTTTAGAACTTAGGTGACAACAGCATAATTGTGTGTGTGTGTGTGTGTGCTCCCTCATGCGCGTGAGGTCAGCAATGTAATCATTCACTAGCATTTAATCTAACAAATATTTTGGGAGGCTCTACTTGTTTTGGGCACTAACTGGTGACAGATGAAAAAAATATTTTTTTAAGATTTCACATGTGGCTACAAAATTCCAAATCCCATCCTATATCTTGGCATTAACTATATTTAAGCATGTATATTTATGTAAGAATATTTATATATTTGGAGAGTCTTTCACAAGGGTAATGACTATGGATCAATGTATCATGACTAATGCTTTATGGTCTGTCCAGACAGAGGTGTGTCCTACGATGAATAAGGAAGAGTGGGGTGCAGGGAAGATTGCCCTAATACTAGTCTTTATACCGTCATAGCACTTTGTTTTGGGGGCTCACGGATAGCAAACTGCAGAACATGTATTTCATCTGGAGCAAAGACTTTCTGGAGGTTGAAGATTCATATCAGGAGATCTAGTTACATCTCGATAAAGAACAATTTTATGAAACATTTTAAGAATGACTATCAGTTACTCTAATTGCATTAAGAGAATATGTTATTCCTAGTCCAGACTCATATTTTATACAGTTGCATGTTGAGATGTGGGAAGATTGGTTTCCCCTGCCCAGTTTTGTGCTGTTATTGTTTAATAGTTTCATATTTGTTGTCATGGAGTTATGCGTCTTTTCCAGTACATAGCATGTGTACAAGCATAGCCATATTCCTGTCACATTTCCCCCTTAAATTAAAAAAATGGGGGCTGGAGAGATAGCACAGCGGGTAGGGCGTTTGCCTTGCACGCGGCCGACCTGGGTTCAAATCCCAGCATCCCATATGGTCCCCTGAGCACAGCCAGGGGTAATTCCTGAGTGCAGAGCCAGGAGTAACCCCTGTGCATCGCCAGGTGTGACCCAAATAGCCAAAAAAAAAATTTAAAAAATGCTTATAATACAAAGGGAACCAATACTTAGACTGACCAGGACCTCCATGACCTAGAATGTTACCAGAAATAAGGAGTTGAACAGGTCAATCAGAACTTGTTGGGGTAATGAGCCCATTGAATCCGCAGGTGCTTCTATATTGGCAGGATTAAGAATTACTGGTCTGACAGGTGAACTCCTCAAGTGCTTAAATATCAGCCTAAGGAAAGTCATTGTATATTTAGTTTCCAGGGAAATCTGCTGAGTAGACTGGAGACTCATCTTGGATAGAGGAACTGCTGAATGTGAAAACTGCTTCAAAAAGTCTCCTTCTTTTCAAATGATGGTATCTGTTTCTCTAGAGGGGTTTCGAGAACTAAAAGCACAGACACTATAAAGAAAATTTTAATGGTGAAATATGCATATCTTTTGGCTTGGGTTTTTAATAGAAAATGCAGAAGGGTTGTTTTATTTCCAAGTCTGTCTGTAAAGAATATAGTATTTAATAGCATTAATGCTTCATTTTTATTGCCCAATAATCTCAGTACTCAATTCTTAACCTTTAAGACAAAATATTTAATGGTGATAAAAAGCTTGGATAAAGAATATGGGCTGAGATAGAAAAATAGTATAGGGATCAAGGTGCTTGCTTTGCACATAGCCGACCAAGATTAGATCCTTGGCACTACATATGGTCCCCTGAGCACTTCTGAGAAGTGATCCCTGAGCAGAGAGCTAGGTGTGCTTCCCACCCTCATCCTTGTCAAAGAAAATAATATAATTACTTGCATTTCACTTGAGTCAGTAATACCATGAGTCAGTTTGTTTCCCATACCAAGCAACTAAATGGCATAAGCTTACCTGTGGTTCATTTTTTAATTGGTTAACATAAAAAATGTACATTTGGGGCTGGAGAGATAGTATAGGAACTAAAGTGATGACCTTGCATGTGGTTGGTACACAGCCAACTCCAGTTCAATTCCCTGCACCTCATAAATTCTTCTGAGCACTATCAGGAGTGATCTCTGACCCCTAAGTGTGGCCCTCTAAATAGAACTTCACAGAGGATCTTTTCCATGGTGTTGAGAGATACTTTGGAATAGTTTTCTTCAAACTATTATTTATAGGTTGCGTCTATACAGAGAAAATAAATTGTTTCCATTAAATTCCTCTGGGATAGTGTGCAGAAATATTTACAGAAGTTATTAAACTTACAGATAACAAGTATGCACATCCATCATTGCTCCAATGGAAGTAGATCTCGTTCAACTTCCAAGAATGATTTGAGTATTTCCAGTTAGAAAATTATGGCTTCTATTGCTATTAAATTTACTCTCATTCCTTCCAATTAATTTGAACCAGTTGGAGATTCACTGGTGTAGAACAAGAAATAAGTATGATAAGTTATTTATCATCATTAGTGACATATTACAACACTAACTAAATTCATTCATGGTTCTATGGGTCAATTGACTGAACTAGGCACATAAACATGTATTTTTTTCTGTTGGTCTTAACATCACTCCATGGCTGCAGTTTTCTTGAGGCCTACAGGCTGGAAGGTCTAAACTCTGACATGTCTAATAGGCTGGTTCACCATTAAAGCTTCTTTGCATGATGGACACATTCCTAAAGTGTAACAGCATGCTACTGAAGGCTGAAAGTCAGAAGTTGCAAGACTTCAAAGAAAATTAAAAACAGCATGACTTTAGAGTACAGAGTGTTAAAGACACTGGCATGGAGTACATACAGTTATTTTCAGGAAATATCATGATCCTCATGATTATCCTGTTCGTTGATTTTCTCCAGCAGTCTCAGTATTGTCTCCATTTGTCCTAGCCCTGAGATTTTAGAAGCCTCTCTTTACTCATCTTTCCCAATGGTGCCACATTGGAGGCGCATTCAGGGTCCAGGGAGTGGGACCCATCATTGTTACTTCAGGAAAGAATTAGATATATTTAAAGCTCTCACAAAAACTAACACTGATTACATAGTATGTACTCAGTTATAGTTATTAATACTTTTTACTAGAAAATACAAGTTTACCACCATCTTTCCAAATTTCATCATTTACATCTTTCAGAAGTTGCAGCATCATGTTGCCGAAGACTTGAGCTTGAACATTTTTTTTAAGTAAAACAGATTGTACTTGGAGGTTTTTCAAGGAGTAGAGGAAGAGAAAGTGGGAGAGAGTGAAGAGTAATGCGCTCAAGAGAGAACCCAGGCTTCTCCAAGGGCGAAGAGAGCCCCTACATACATCCCAGCATTAGACAGGAAAGCATGAAAATACACATCTCAAGAGGGGAGATGTGGGTGACACGTGTGCTTCAGCACAACATGTGCTTGGGTAGAATATGAGCCTTGAACATGTTTTTCACTTTCTTTTTACATAGAAGGAAACACCCAGTTAAAACACCCAATAAAAAATGCCTAATTGACTTCTGAGATTAGTGTCGGTTTCTCACATTTTATAGGAGTATGGAATCTTTTTCCTTGAATTCAAGGGTTCTGCATCCCAATTGTACAATATTTTTGTTTGATGCTGATGCCTTAGCTCCCAAGGCAGTTTTAAATTCTCTTGATATAGAGTCCATGAGATTTCTGATCTGAGATGTATCTACTTGCAGAGCTCTAAGAGCAGTTCTGAGGTATAAGAGGTCATCTGTAAATCTTTGTTGACAAAGGGCCCTCTTGCAATTGATGGAGAGCTGTCTGGTACAGAGAGAATTTTTCCATACATAAAAGCCACCAGTAGCTTCTCCATGAAATAAATATGACCAGCAGCTTAATCAGAGACACTTTGATGTTTTTTCTCCAAGCTTGTAAACATAAACCTCATGCTTCATTATAAGTGCACTTATAATCATTGTAACAGAGATTATGACAGTGTGTTTCTTAAAATATCAATCATGTCTTAAGACAATCTTCTGTCTGCACCAGAGAAATTTTAAAGAAATAGTCTTAATGAGGCTCTGAAAAATAAGATGGTTGAAATCACAGGTTTATATCAGTCAGGTTTTTAATTATAAAATAAATGAATGTGCAACTTAATTCTTCAAAAAATATTTCCTGATAAATCAGTGATGTTTAATATTTTTTTCTTCAGAATTTGTCCATCTATATGTCTTCTTTGAGTGTCATTATTTTTGTAGGGTTGCTGTTTTTTGCCATGGAGTTCTGTGAATGATTTACATATTTTGGATGAATGATGTGTACTTCACAAATAACACTGGCCTATATTTTAAGAGTCTGGAAAAAATAAACACTGGTGCGGATGTCACGAGAAATGGACTCTTACTATTGGTAGAATTGTCAACTACTTCAGCCTCTGAAAAGTGTATGAAGACTTTTAAAATTATTTTAAAATAAACTGCCATATGACCCACTGATACTCACTGGTATTGACTCTAAAAATGTAAAATCCTTGATTTGAATACATATATACACTACTATGATCATTGCAATACTGTTTACAATAGCCAAGATCTGGAAAAACCCAAATGTCCGAATACATGAATATATAAAGAAATGTGATGTATACATACAATGAAATGCAATTCTGCTAGGAGAAAACAAAAGATTTTGCCTTTTTCTAAAACTTGAATGGAAAGAGGAGGTATTTTGTTAAGTGACATAAGATTGAGTGAGGAGGACAAATGCTAGATGATCTCATGCATAGTAGGTATACAAAAAAATAAAGGACTTGACAATGGTGAAAGGAAACAGATATTTGGACACTCGACAACAGAACTGAAATAACCAAGGTGGGGGAAGGGCCGGGGAGGGAGCAATAGTGTAGACTGAAAGTCACATAAAAAGCGATGATTGGTTTGGAGCATGTTGATGGTGCTGGAGGTATGCAACAAAAACACATGTATTAACACTGTTTTTTCTATCAAATGTTTTATGTATTTTCTCTTTTCTATTTATCTCAACTAGCTTAATTTAGTGAGTTACTATTTGAATGAATTAATTTATACCATATTGTAGAAGTGTAAATTTTAATGAATATTATTTTGAGCAAATTTATAGAGTAATAATGTATTTGAAAATATATTTAAGACACATACTTTATTACTAACATTAATATAAAATATTAATAGTATCTTCTACATGATTCAGACAAAATGGTGATAAAGAGGTAGCAAAGCATGTCCATGGAAAGAGGCATACATTTCTGTTTTTTGGGACACAGCTGGCTCTGTGCTCGAGAGTTGCTCTGGTGGGGCTCAGGGAATCGTGAGGGAGAGGGATTGAAACTGGGCCTCCTACATACAAAGTATGTGCTCATTCTACTGAACTTTCTCACTGGTCCAGGATTTATACATCCTTAGCAGTAATATTAAATTTCCAGCATGGAACATTTTTGTTCTAACAATTGTATGGGTGATATACATTAAATATAGCACTAAAAATGACCTTGCACTATAAGATTTTTAGAAATGATACTCAAATATACTTCTTTATCATTTTCTTTACTTATCAAATTATTATATTTTAATAATGAGCATGAATTTATTATACTATAAAGTTTACTCCTATTACTTTAAATTGCTAATTTCAGGCTATACCTATCTCTTCATTTTCTTTTCTTTCTTTCTTTTTTTTTAAATGTAGAAGTAAACTTCTATTTATTCAGCCACTTATTAGCTGACTAAAGCTGGCATGAACTCCATTACTTTTTAATTTTTAAGTTTTTGTTGAATATCTATGATATAGACAAAGCTGTTCATGATTGGGTTTCAATCATACAATTGTCCAACACCCATCCTTCCACCAGTGTACGTTTCCCACCAACAATGCCCCCACTTTCCCTCCTAATATCTCCCAGCCTCCCCACGGCCATCAGCTTCTATGGCAAGGACTTCTCTCTCTCTCTCTCTCTCTCTCTCTCTCTCTCTCTCTCTCTCTCTCTCTCTCTCTCTCTCTCTCTCTCTCTCTCTCTCTCTCTCTCCTTTTTTGCATTATAATTTGTGATGCAAATACAAGTACTTAGAAGTCATCATGTCCGTTCAGGGCATTCAGTATTTTTATTGAGAAGATAAGGCTGGAATACCTTTTTTTTTTTGCTTTTTGGATCACACCTGGCGATGCACAGGGGTTACTCCTGGCTCTGCACTCAGGAATTACCCCTGGTCATGTTCAGGGGACCATATGGAACGCTGGGATTTGAACCCGGGTCGGCCGCGTGCAAGGCAAACGCCCTACCCGCTGTGCTATCTCTCCAGCCCCTGGAATACCTTTTTTTTAACTGAGTAGCAGCTTTCCCATCCCAACCCCAAGAAAGCCTGGAGATTTCAATCACAAAATGTATGTACCCAAATTTTCAACAGGTTAATATCTCAGTGAGGTCCGTCCTGAAATGGTGGGGTCTAGTTGGGGATATGGCTGCGATTTTGGATTGTGGGAGCAAGTGGCTGCCAGGGGCTCTGCTTGGACAGTCACCAGGATGACACCCCCATTCCCACCACCTTTGATTTACCCTGGTCTGTTCAGCCTTGCATGGGTCTGAGATTAAATGAGGCTTTTGATCTCTCTTGAGATTTATTTATGATTCTCTGAAGCAAGGCCGATAAATGAACTAACATAGCTGAGCTAAGGTGGTTTGTGGGGTGTGGCTCCCACATACCTAAAGTTTGGCCATTCATTTTTTTTGGAAACTTAGTCCTGAGTTTTTGGGATACAGCCAAAGGCACAGTGGCAGTTTTGGAGTATCAGGAAGCCTGAAGGCACCATCAGGTTGCTGATGCACTTGCCCCACGGGTACAGATTAATCTGCTGGTGGCCCACACTCCCAACATTGACATGTTGTAAAAAAAAAGTCTAAAATCAAAAACAATGAAACAATGCTTCCTTAGGAAATTGAAAGCAATACTATTCTGACCCACTAGTTTCAGAAATGGCAAGTATACTAATAGAAATTTCAAGCTAGATCTGAAACTTAAGAACAAACGGCTCTTAGATAAAACCTGTGTTTTCTTAATGCTGTTGAACCTCAAAACTGAGATTAAAAAGTATTTATGATTATCTAATAGTTTTGTTTAGTATATGTTACAAGAAATAAAATGTATTGGTCATGTGTGTTTTATAATTACATTATTCTATGGTTATATTAATACTAGCCAATACAAGACCTTTCTATTATTCTAGGAAGTTATCATATTCCTTTTTCAGG
This sequence comes from Sorex araneus, assembly GCF_027595985.1. Taxonomy (NCBI): domain Eukaryota; kingdom Metazoa; phylum Chordata; class Mammalia; order Eulipotyphla; family Soricidae; genus Sorex; species Sorex araneus. The sequence continues at coordinate 136,975,168 of NC_073304.1, read as the reverse complement.
GTTATTCTCCTTGCCCTGAGAAACTCCACTTTATGAATTCTCTCACAATAAATTAATTTTATTTGATCTTATTCAGCATATGTTATCTTTGGTCTATCTGATTTCTTTTGCTGAATATAATGTTGATGAAACTAATCTTTATAGCTATGAATATTTTATTCATTTTTTTACTGAAATATAGTATTTTAAAACCTATTTCTTCTATTGATAAGCAATTATATTAGTTCCAGTGCTATTTTCTTCTAAGATTTTTATGAATACCATGTTAAAGCTTTTTGTAGGCAAATTTCTTCATTGCTCAGGTAAATATTTAGGAGTGAAACTATTGGGTTATAAGTTTCTGGAATGGGTGGATGAATATTACTTAATTTCATAAGAACATGCTAAATAGTGATTGTCCTATTTTATACTCTGACTAGAAAATATATGTGCTTTCAGAATATATGTGCTTTCAAAAATTATGAGTATTTTCTGTCTATTCATCTCATACTGCTTAAGATGTTCAACACATTTATGGGTAGAGTTTAGTATAATACATAGCAGATATTTAGGCAACTATTATACTACATGTACCAAAATATTTATTTTTATAGTTATTCGATTTTTTTGGGGTGTGACACACCTGGCAGTGCTCATGGCTCCTGACTCTGTGTTCAGAAATCAGTTCCAATGGGGCTTTGGGGACCATATGGGGTGCCTGGCACCAACTCAGGTCTGCTTCACAGAAAGAAAGCACCCTAACCCAATATACTACTGCTTTGGTCCCTATTTGAATTACTTATTTATTTATATCATAAGGACAATGGTTTACAAATTATTTATGTAAAGCTTCACAAATAAAATAATCCACCAACACACCTTCCACCAGAGTGTCTGATTCTCTCCACCATGATCACAATGTCCTCTGCCCCTATTCATCCTATATTTCCCCTGCTTTCCCATAATGGGAAGTTTTCCACTGAAGACCAGTTCTCAGCTTCTGTTACCTTTGGCATTTGTTACTCTTCTACTGTGTTTCTTTATATACTGTATATGAAAGAGATAGTTTTGTGCCTGTCTCTCTTCTTCTGACTAACTTCACTCAGCAGAGTACTTTCTACATCCATCAACATGACAGTAAGTTGCATGATTTTTCTCTTTCCTTAAAGCTCAGTTATATTCCATTATATATATATATGTACCATAATTTCTTTATCCAATCATTAGCTTTTGGACACAGGTTGTTTACAGATTTTTGTCTGCTGTGAATAGTGCTACAATGAGCATGGGGGTGGAAATATCTTTTCTGAATAGAAGTTTGTGGTTCTTGAAGTGGTTACCAAGAAGTGGAATTGCTGGGTGATACAGATGCTGATTTGTTTCTTTTATTTGAGAAAAGTTCATACTGTTTATATCCATATTGTTTTCCAGAAAGACTGAACAAGTTGCGATTTCTACCAGCAGTGAGAGTTTCTTTTCCTCCATATGCCAACACTCATTGTTTTTTGTTCTTTATGATACATACCAGACTCATGGTAAGAGATAATATCTTATTATTGTTTTGATTCTAGTTTCCCTGAATAAATGACACATAGCATTTTATCATGTACCTCTTTGGTAATCTGTATGCCTCTTTCAGGAAGTTTCTGTTCATTTCTTCCTGCCACATATATATGTATATACATATATATGCATATATATGTATATATATATCACTGTATCATTGTCATCCGTTGTTCATTGATTTACTTGAGTGGGCATCAGTAACATCATTATTCCTCTCAGCCCTGAGATTTTAGCAGTCTTTCCTCACTCGTCTTTCCCAACGATTGAGGCTCTTTCAGGGAATGAGACCTATCGATACTGTTTTGGTATATCGAATATGCTATGGGGAGCTTGCCAGGCTCTGTCCGTACGGGTAGGATACACTCGGTAGCTTGATGGGCTCTCCAAGAGGTATGTATATATCAGTTACTGTATTTGGGATATGAATATGCCACAGGGCGCTTGCCAGACTCTCCTATGCGGGCAATAAACTCTCAGTAGCTTGTCAGATTCTCCAAGAGGGAGAATTAGGCTATCAGATATCCAGGAGCTTGGTTTTATAGTCTCTGGATGTTGGCCATTGATGGGTGTGACTGCCTAGCTACCGGAAAATGGGGAATCTGGGTGGAAGAGGCCCAGTCCTGATCTGAGCAGCCTTGGAGATGTCAGCCCTGGGTCCCGCACACCTGGGTTCCTTTTGCCAGTTCCTTCATGCGTGAGGCTCATCCGAACGTGTGGCCTTGACAATGGCTGAGGCTGGGTTCTGAAGGTCTTCAACTGTCGAGCTCTGCTCAGGGCGAGGAGGGAAACTCATATATATATATGCATCTCTTTATCAGGTAAGTGGTTAGCAAGTAACTTTCTGTCTGTGGAGGTCTTTTAATTAGGGTCATAATTTTCTTTGTGTGCAGAAGCTTTTTAGTTTAATGTAGTCCAATTCTTTAGAATTGTTTCCATTTGGTTTGCTAGTGGAATTGAAATATTGAAAATAGCTTCAATGTCATGAAGTGTTATACCTATGCTTTCCTCAGTATAATTCATAATTTTTGGTCTGATACTAAGGCACTTAATCCGTTTTTATTTGATTTAAGTGCATGGTGTGCGAAATTGTTCTGAATTCTCTCTCTCTCTCTCTCTCTCTCTCTCTCTCTCTCACACACACACACACACACACAACTTATCAGTTTTCCTAACATCATTTGTTTTAGTGGCTTTCCTTGCTACACTTCATACTTCTTTCTCCTTTATTAAGGACTAATTATCCATATAACTGAGGATCTGTCTCTAGACACTCAATTCTTTATAATTAGTCTGAGTCTATTCTCATTCTACTACAACACTGGTTTTATTACTAGAGTTTTTATACAAAAGTACTATTTTGTACAAATAGTACAATTGGACTATATTGTACAATTGTACAAATTGTACAATTTGAAGAAAAAAATTTAAAAAAAAGAACTTGTAGAATAAAAAAAAACAAAAACATATAAATTTCAACAGAGTTCAATCTACATGTTTGAAACTTATCATGGGTATTTTTATATGAACTTCACTGAATCTAATAAACTAATAAACATGTTGACTTGTGTAACATATTCCTCACCTTCTTGTATCTTTCACATCCATTGGTTCACCAATTATTAAAAAATTAAGATAAAATTTACACATTATGGAATCTACCCTTTTAAAAGTGGTCAGTACAATTTTTCAGGACAGCCTTTAATGCTACCTAATTTGACAACTTATTCGTGATAACCAAAAGAAGCTCCACATCTATTTCCAATCATTTTTTATTCTCCTGTTCTCTACTTCTTTTCACTTTCAGTATAATGTGTCCATGTATAATATTTTTTAGTTTATTTCCATTTGAAGTTCTCTGAGTTTCCTGAATGTGCATGGATACTTTAAATCAAATTTGTGAAGTTTTCAACCATAATTTAATTCAAATACTGTCTCTATATTTAAAAAAATTTTCCCCCTCCCCTGGAGTGTCTGTTATTTGTATGATATGTTATTATAGCTTATGGTGCCCCGGTAGTCTCTTGAGGTTTGCTTATTTTAATTCATCCTCCTGTTTTCATGTTTCCTAGAAATAATAGTTTTCTTTTATTTAATTTATGCTTTTTGGTCGCACTCATCATTGTTCAGTGCTTACTTGAAGCTCTGCACTCAATAATCAAACACTCCTGCCTTGGTTCAGAGGAGCATATTTGGTACTGGGAATTGAACTGGGTCAGCTGCATGCAAGGTAAATTTTTTTTTTCTGTACTTTCTCTCGGTCACAGAAAGGATAATTTCAATGGACCTAGCCAAGTTTTTCAATTCTTTTTATGCCTATTTAGACCTTTCAAAACCTCCCAGTGAATTTTTTTGTTTCACTAATTATTCATTTTGAACTCCATATTTCTGTTTAATTTATTTTTATAATTTCTGTATTTATTGATCTCTTCCTTCCCTAAGTGTTTTCCTTATAGTTTCGTTTACCTTCTTTTTTCTTTTTCTTTCTATATATATATACATATATATATATATATATATATATATATATTGATTCACTGTGAGGTACAGTAACAAAAATTTTCATGTTTAAGCTTTGATCATACAGTCAGCAAACACCCATCACTTCACCAGTGCCGTTTTCCACCACCAAAATCTAAAGTATCCCCCGCCCCATTCCACACCTCCCCCTGCCTGTGTGGCAGACAATTTACACAACACTCTCTTTATCTACTTTAGTTATCTTCGATATTTCGAGACTAGTCCCACTACCCCTCACACCTGCTGAAAATGCAATGCTAGACAATATGTTTTGTATTGCTTGTTATGGATACAATATAATCAATATAATGTTGCTCTTGCGGTTGCACGCTCTAGGGATTCTAAACTTAGAATAACTAGGATCTGAAGAGACCGCTGCAATAAGTTGTTTGGGTCCAAGATTTGTTTGTGTGTCTCTGGATCATGACCGTGTGGGAGCTTAAGTAGACAGTGGCCAGATGTGGCATCATTTCAGAGTCCCATTGGGGTGAGGGGGAAGGAGAAGGGCCCACACTTCCCCTGTCCCATGAGGCTTGGAATTTGCTGTCATCACTACTTGTACCTGGAGCTTCTCGCTGACTTCTAGAAAGTGGAGACTGCTGGAGCTCCTAGATCCTTTACCTTCTTCTTTTTTAAAAAAAGAAATGTAGCAGTACTGCTATTTATTAAGCCATTGATTAAGCAGATTGAATTGGGCATGAATTCCAAATTACTTTTTTTATTCTATTCTGAATGTCAACTTTATTATTTTATTATTATTTCCCCCCTTTTTTTATTCACCGTCAGATACACCTACAAAGCTTTCATGTTTGAGCTTCAGTCATATAATCATCAAACACCCATCCCTTCACCAGTGCACACTTTCCACCAGCAAAATCCCCAGCATTCCCCCTTCCCCCATTCCAACCCTTCCCCTGCTTATGTGGCAGACAATTTCCCCCATACTCTCTCTCTCTGGGTCTCATTCCCCTGACCCTGAAAGAGCCTCCAGTGCATCATTGTTGGGAAGGATGAGTAAAGAGAGGCTTCTAAAATCTCAGGGCTAGGATGAATAGAGACATTACTAAGACTGCTCAAGAAATTCAATGTTCAATGATCATCAGGATGATGATGATGACTCTCTACTTTGGTTACATTCAATATTTCGACACTAGTCTAACCACCCCTCAAACCTGCCGAAAAGGCAAAACTAGACGATTTGTTTTGTATTGCTTGTTATAGTTAGAATATAATGTCCAGGAAATTTTGTATCATTCTCTTCGGGAGCTTTAGTTTATATTCTCTGGGTCTTGGCCATTGATGAAATTACATGGCGCCAGGGGCAGTTTGTGGGTGTGACTGCCAAGCTTCTGGAAAACTGGGGACCCGGGGGAGGAGGCCCATTCCTGATCCAAGTGGGCTTGGGGATCTCAGTCATGGGTTCCCGCATATCTGGGTTTTCCTGCCGGTCTCTTCTTTGGTGAAGTTCATCCTGTTTTGGGTGAGGCTCATGCCCTCTTTGGTGAGGCTTGTCTGACCATGTGGAGAGTGGCCTTGAACATGGAGGTGGTTGGATTCTGGAGGTTTTTGGCTGCCAGCGATATGCTTGGGGCAGGGAGGGAAACTCAACCCATCCCCCTCCAAGGTGCCCTGGTGAAGACAGCCTGATGCGGGGTCAGGGCATTCTGTGACGCTCTCTTCTGAGAGCTTTCGTTTATAGTCTCTGGGTCTTGTCCATTGATGAGATCACATGGTGCTGAGGGCAGTTTGTGAATATGGGTTCCCACCTACCTCTGCGTTACAGGCCCTAACTGCATCTTTTGATCTCTTTTGAGATTTATGGGTCTCTGAAATAAGGACAATAAATGAGCTTATAAAGCTGAGCCAAAGGTGGTTTGTGGGTGTGTATCCCACATACCTAACTTTTGGCCGTTTAATTCTTGGTAAAATTGGCCCCAAGTTATTTGGGTCTGGCCAAAGGAACAGCAGCAATTTTGGGGTATCTGGAAGTCTGGAGGCATTATCAAGCTGCTGATTTACTCACCCCACAGGTACAGGTTTACCTGCTGGAGTCACCATACCCCCTGATCATTTGCCTTCTTAAAGATATTTAAGACCCTTTGTTTAATGTCTTTGGCTGGCATATCCAATGTCTGTGCCTCATCAGAGATAATTTTTGTTAATTTCTCTTGTGAATGGCTCATATTTTCTTGTTTCTTTATATGCATTATAATTTTTTGTTGAAAAGCAGGCATTTTAAATACCATAACATGGTCACTGTAAATAAGCTTCTTTCCTCTCTAGTCTTTGCTGGTATCACTATTTTTTGTTGTTGAAGTTGTTCATTGACCTTTTAAACTAATTCTGTAAAGTCTATATTCTCTGTTACATATTGAAATTGAAAATTTTTGCCGTTAGCTTAACTATCAACAAATGATTGCAGAAAGATTTCTTTAAATGCCTAATACATCTCCATGTTATTTGCGCATATTAGGACATGTTTTATTTTATTTTTTTCTTTTTTTTTTGTCTTTTGTTAGGACATGTTTTGTTTGTGCATATTAGGACACATTTTTTTTTTTTGAGGGTACAGTTACAGATTTATACACTTTTGTGCTTATACTTCCCTCATACAAAGTTTGGAACCCATCCCTTCACCAGTGCCCATTCTCCACCACCCGTAAACCCAGTGTCCCTCCCACCCTCCCCAATCCCATCTCCCCCCCACCCCACCCTGCCACTGTGGCAAGGCATTCCCTTCTGTTTTCTCTCTCTAATTAGCTGTTGTGGTTTGCAATAAAGGTGTTGAGTGGCCGCTGTGCTCAGTCTCTAGCCCTCATTCAGCCAGCAACTCCCTTCCCCCACATGGCCTTCGACTACAATGTAGTTGGTGATCGCTTCTCTGAGTTGACCTTTCCCCGGAACGTGAGGCCAGCCTCGAAGCCATGGAGTCAACCTCCTGGTACTTATTTCTACAGTTCTTGGGTGTTAGTTTCCCACTCTGTTATTCTATATACCATAGATGAGTGCAATCTTTCTATGTCTGTCTCTCTCTTTCTGACTCATTTCACTCAGCATGAAACTTTTCATGCCCATCCACTTGACTACAAAATTCTTGACCTCCTTTTTTCTAACAGCTGCATAGTATTCCATTGTATAGATGTACCAAAGTTTCCTCAACCAGTCATCCGTTCTGGGGCATTCGGGTTTTTTCCAGATTCTGGCTATTGTAAACAGTGCTGCGATGAACATACATGTGCAGATGTTGTTTCGATTGTACTTTTTTGCCTCTCTGGGATATATTCCCAGCAGTGGTATTGCTGGGTCAAATGGGAATTCAATATCTAATTTTTTGAGAGTCGTCCAAATTGTTTTCCAGAAGGGCTGAACCAGTCGGCATTCCCACCAGCAGTGAAGAAGGGTCCCTTTCTCCCCACATCCTCTCCAACAGCGGTTGCTTTTGTTCTTTTGGATGTGTGCTAGTCTCTGTGGTGTGAGGTGGTATCTCAAGGTTGTTTTGATCTGCATCTCTCTGATGATTAGTGATGCAGAGCACTTTTTCATGTGCCTTTTGGCCCTTCGTATTTCTTCCTTGGTAAAGTTTCTGTTCATTTCTTCGCCCCATTTTTTGATGGGGTTGGATGTTTTCTTCTTGTAGAGTTCAACCAGTGCTTTATATACCATTGATATCAACCCCTTATCTGATGGGTATTGTGTAAATATCCTTTCCCATTCTGTGGATAGTCTTTGGATTCTGGTCACTGTATCTCTTGCGGTGCAGAAGCTTTTTAGTTTAATGTAGTCCCATTTGTTGATCTCTGTTTTTACTAGATTGCTTAGTTCCGTGTCACCTTTGAAGATACCTTTATCTTCAATATCGTGGAGGGTTTCGCCGACCTTGTCTTCAATGTACCTTATGGTTTGTGGTCTAATGTTGAGGTCTTTAATCCATTTTGATCTGACTTTTGTGCATGGTGTCAGGTCAAGGTCTAAACCCATTTTTTTGCATGTGGTTGATTAGGACACATTTTCAACCTTTCAGCAGGTAGTTTACAACTCAGAGATATTCTTCACTACCATCTTGCCTAAAGATCAGCCAGAAGTGAGATCACTAAGCATTCTATATTTTTCAGTGTCTGTGCTGCAAGCCATAATGCCCAAAAGTAGAGAGAGAGTATGGGGAATATTGTCTGCCATGGAGGCAGGGGGAGGGTGGGAAAGGGGGAATATACCAGGGATATTGGTTGTGGGGAATGTGCACTGGTGGAAGGATAGGTGTTTGATCATTGTGTGATTTTAACCCAAACATGAAAGCTTGTAATTATTAAAAAAAAGATATTTCTAGTAATACTGGCATCACTATGATTGCATGTGACCATATAGATTCCTAGGAACATGACAAAACTTTATAAAGCCTTATAGAAACATCATTCCCTAGATTTTTTTCTTAAGATTTTGGTCAACCTGTTGTTTTTCTCAACTATTTTTGCTTCCTCAAGCAGCTGTGATGTCAATTACCACCGAATGTTTTGTTCAAAAATTCCCTCAGATAAATGACTATTTAACGCTAGAAAAGTTCTGAGTCTGGTCAAATAATGATCAGTTTTTAGAGGAGAGTTTTCAGGGAATTCTAAGTAGATTGAACAATGAAAGTTTTATGTGACTGGACATTGCTATTCTCCCCGGCTCTAGCAGTTTTGAAAAAGTTGGTGTTCACTGTGATTGTGACCATTAGTTTTCTAAGATACCATAAAGCTGAAGCTGGAGGATGGAGAAGGGAGGGTTAGAGAATGAGAGATTCAGACAGACAGACACACATATACACAGTAACACACACACACACACACACATGGAGGAGGAGATAAGTGAAAACATTACAAAGTACTCTTACTAGGATTCAGACATTAAAAAAATACTCTGCTTTGTTGCAAGACTTAGTTTAATTTTTAAAGTTCAAAACATTTTGACAGCTTTTGCAGAATTCTCAGTGCTTTTTATGGAGGACAATATTTTCAGTAGTTCTTATACAATAATTCTTGTTGATGTCACTCTCAGTTCACCCACCTTTACACACTAACTGCACAAGTACATGATTTTGGTATTGGAAATCCAGCAGATCAATCCTGACTTAGTTATATATCTACTGATGACCTTAGCATGTGTTTATCTCTTCAGAATCTACTTCATCTCTTCTCAAATGAAACTTGGGGTTTCTGGTATTATTAAATGATGTATGAGATTGGTATGTAAATTTAAGAGCTTCATAATACATTTCTTTTACTGACTATACTTCAAGAAGAACTTCTTGAATAATTCTGGTATGCATTGATCTTTTCTTCCTTTGGGTCACCAGACCCTGAATATTTAATCACTTCCTCTTGATCCCCATGGCTTCCAAAGTTGGGATTTATTATTATTTTTTTGTTCATTTTGATGAGTAAAACTTTTAATGGCCTCACAATTCCTGCCTCCTAGTAGTCCTGCCTCATCGTAGTCCTGCCTTTGTTTAATCATCTCCCTTTGAGTTGAGGAAGGCATATGACTTGCTTTGAACCAGCTGAACATAGGAAAATGATGAGATAGGAATTCTGTGATGTTATACTGTGTGGAGTCTGTCATTTCCCTAGACTTGTTTTTTCCTCCTCTGTAAGTTTTGAAGAAATAAGCTTCCATGTTGCTTGACTTGTTCTATAGAAAGGACCGTGTGACAAGATTGCAAGAAAAGTCTGAAAATGAGAGTGGCTTTCATCTATCAGCCTTTTTCTATACCTGCAATGATAATAAATTTGCCAACAACTTGGGAGAATTTGGAAGCAGATTCATCTGCAGTCAATGACTTTTACATGAGTATCTAAACTATCATAAAACCAGAATGATCATTCCTTAGAAAATAAAGATTCTTAGGTTGTCTACTTCCTACTTCTCAAAATACAAGGAAACATCAGACAATCATTCAGGACTTGAGAATGTCATTCTGCCCAAGAAACAGTAAGAAAGCATTATCCTTGAGAGTCAAGTCACAAAACTTACTATAAGACCCTCCCTAGATTTAGGCAACAATATGTCCAATTTCTTAGCTTTTTTATGACACCTATGTAAGGTCCTCAGCCTCTGAAATCTGGTTCCAAAAGTAATAAGTGGCATTATCTGCTAAATGATGAAATATCACACAATCCCCTTACGTGTGTGCACCATTATCCAGGCCTTCCACAAGCTGGATGTAGAGAAGTCTGTGCACTAACAGTAAGGAATACATCATTACACCTGTCTGGTGGAGATGGGGCCTCTCCAGCTGTCTGGCATATGACTGCTCCTAGTCCTCACAAACAATGTACCTCCAGAGATGCCAGCTGTGCTCCAGCAAATGACAAACAGTCCCTGATGGTGGTAGAGATGAATGAATTTTTGGAGCTATTATCTCCAGCTGCTCTACTCTCAGCATTGCTGCCATGGGCACTTCTGTCTATAACTCTTCACTCAGCAGCACAACTCCAGGAGAAAGAATGGTTTCATTTCATGGCAGGTGCCATCCAGTGTTTTCCCTGCATAACTCCCTGGGTACCATCATTTGGCAAGTTAGCATTGAAGCCAGCACAATTTGATATCAGATGAGGCTGGCAGATGCTCCTTCAAGGTTGTTGGTTGTTGTTGGAGACTAGTGAGGGGGGTGTGTGCTGTGTACCAGCCCGGAGTGTTCTTAGGGCTTTCCACCATGTGGCATATAGAGCTATTTACTACTTTTGGAGCCAGATTTCAAGTTTTTCATGCTTTAAAAGTGCTTTCAGAGCAAGAACAAGGGTTTCCTATAAACTTGAAAGGTAGCTATGACTCCACTCCTTTATTATTTTATTTTAAAGTCTAAGTAAAAATGGCTTTATGTTTCTGGGTATGAGCACCCACATTTTATTATATTTTATAATAAATGCTTACTAATATTTTAATCTAACTACTGCATAATGCATTAGCATACACATATGCTATATAATCCTCATAATAACCTACTGAGTGATTATTACTACATCCATTTTTCAGATAAAGAAATTGATGATTGATGAATGTTACTTAAATATTTAACAGCACACAACCAGGAGAGCAAAGATTCAAATTGGGTTGTACCTTTAAGAGGTTCTGGAACATACCAAATTAAGATGATACCTTTCGAATGAGCCCTTTTGGAAAATAGCATTATTTACTTCTTCCTAGTTTCTCAAGATAGAGTACTCACAAGATAGTTGTACTATTCCCATCACCAATGTGCTTTGTAACATGACCTTTATAAAAGCTTTGCTCTAAGTCATATTTCTGTACTATAAAAAGTTTCCTTCTTTTCCCCTTCTCGTTTCACTTTCTTTTTAGTTTAGTGCACCAATTAACACCTTTTGACTTGATAAATTATTTCCATACCAAAAACACACATGTGGCCACTATTAAAATTAAGTTTAGTAAGCAAAGTTTTTCTGTAGAAGCCAGACAATTAAGAACTCAGACATTGGAGTCCATGCAGTCTTTGTTTCAAAATTTGCTCCAGTACGAGTATAAAATGATGAGCATGACCCTATGTCAATAAATAGGTGTGACAAGTTCCAATAAAAAATTATTTATTAGATTAATCAGTGGATCATACTTAGTTGATTTGTGATTTAGAATCGTCCCAGTGTCTAGGAATGCTCTGTTGTATGTAAATGGAACCAAAGTACAGATATCTTTGTGTCTTTTTTCTCCACTTAACAGCCTCTTAGATGAGTAATTAACTGATACTTTTGCATTGTAAAAATAATTTAATTATATTGAGTTGTGTGCATTGTAAAATTTGATTACATAGCTAAAATATAGTCTATTTGTTCTCTATTTGTTCGCTTCGTGGCTGTGTGATATCTTATAGCCTAGTTCTCCCTCTCGGAGAACCTGGCAATCTACCAAGAGTTTCCTGCCTGCATGAGAGAACCTGGCAAGCTCCCTGTGGCGTGTTCATATGCCAAAACCAGTAACAATGATGGATCTCATTCCCCTGACCCTGAAAGAGCCTCCAATGTGGCATTGGAAAGGACAAGTAAAGAGAGGCTTCCAAAATCTCAGGGCTAGGACGAATGGAGACCTTACTGAGACCATTTGTGAAAATCCATGGTCAATGGGATGATGATGATGATGATGATGATGATGATGATGATGATGATGATTTGTCTTCCTGTTGAGGTGATAGTTTAGAATTTTATGGATTCTCATGATGTGAAAAAATTATTCAATTTTTCTCCGATTCTTAATGAATCTTTATTTTTTTTATTTTTTTTTAATTTATTTATTTTTAATTAGAGAATCACCGTGAGGGTACAGTTACAGATTTATACACTTTTGTGCTTATACTTCCCTCATACAAAGTTTGGGAACCCATCCCTTCACCAGTGCCCATTCTCCACCACCCGTAAACCCAGTGTCCCTCCCACCCTCCCCAATCCCATCTCCCCCCCACCCCACCCTGCCACTGTGGCAAGGCATTCCCTTCTGTTTTTTCTCTCTAATTAGCTGTTGTGGTTTGCAATAAAGGTGTTGAGTGGCCGCTGTGCTCAGTCTCTAGCCCTCATTCAGCCCGCAACTCCCTTCCCCCACATGGCCTTCGACTACAATGTAGTTGGTGATCGCTTCTCTGAGTTGACCTTTCCCCGGAACGTGAGGCCAGCCTCGAAGCCATGGAGTCAACCTCCTGGTACTTATTTCTACAGTTCTTGGGTGTTAGTCTCCCACTCTGTTATTCTATATACCATAGATGAGTGCAATCTTTCTATGTCTGTCTCTCTCTTTCTGACTCATTTCACTCAGCATGAAACTTTTCATGCCCATCCACTTGACTACAAAATTCTTGACCTCCTTTTTTCTAACAGCTGCATAGTATTCCATTGTATAGATGTACCAAAGTTTCCTCAACCAGTCATCCGTTCTGGGACATTCGGGTTTTTTCCAGATTCTGGCTATTGTAAACAGTGCTGCGATGAACATACATGTGCAGATGTTGTTTCGATTGTACTTTTTTGCCTCTCTGGGATATATTCCCAGCAGTGGTATTGCTGGGTCAAATGGGAATTCAATATCTAATTTTTTGAGAGTCGTCCAAATTGTTTTCCAGAAGGGCTGAACCAGTCGGCATTCCCACCAGCAGTGAAGAAGGGTCCCTTTCTCCCCACATCCTCTCCAACAGCGGTTGCTTTTGTTCTTTTGGATGTGTGCTAGTCTCTGTGGTGTGAGGTGGTATCTCAAGGTTGTTTTGATCTGCATCTCTCTGATGATTAGTGATGCAGAGCACTTTTTCATGTGCCTTTTGGCCATTCGTATTTCTTCCTTGGTAAAGTTTCTGTTCATTTCTTCGCCCCATTTTTTGATGGGGTTGGATGTTTTCTTCTTGTAGAGTTCAACCAGTGCTTTATATACCATTGATATCAACCCCTTATCTGATGGGTATTGTGTAAATATCCTTTCCCATTCTGTGGATAGTCTTTGGATTCTGGTCACTGTATCTCTTGCGGTGCAGAAGCTTTTTAGTTTAATGTAGTCCCATTTGTTGATCTCTGTTTTTACTAGATTGCTTAGTTCCGTGTCACCTTTGAAGATACCTTTATCTTCAATATCGTGGAGGGTTTCGCCGACCTTGTCTTCAATGTACCTTATGGTTTGTGGTCTAATGTTGAGGTCTTTAATCCATTTTGATCTGACTTTTGTGCATGGTGTCAGGTCAAGGTCTAAACCCATTTTTTTGCATGTGGTTGTCCCGTTGTGCCAGCACCATTTGTTAAAGAGGCTTTCCTTGCTCCACTTCACATCTCTTGCTCCCTTATCAAAGATTAGATGGTCATACATTTGGGGTTGTGTGTAGGGATATTCCACCCTGTTCCATTGGTCTACGGCTCTGCCTTTGTTCCAGTACCATGCTGTTTTAATTGTTACTGCTTTGTAGTAAAGTTTGAGGTTGGGGATGGTGATGCCTCCCATCATCTTTTTCCCAAGAATTGTTTTAGCTATCCTTGGACGTTTGTTATTCCATATGAATTTTAGGATTGCTTGATCCATTTCTTTGAAGAATGTCATGGGTATACTTATAGGGATCGCATTGAATCTGTATAATGCTTTAGGGAGTATTGCCATTTTGACAACATTGATTCTCCCTATCCACGAGCAGGGTATATGTTTCCATTTCCTCATGTCCTCTTTGATTTCATGGAGTAGCGTTATGTAGTTTTCTTTGTAAAGGTCTTTTACTTCCTTGGTTAAGCTGATTCCGAGGTACCTGATTTTCTGGGGCACGATTGTGAATGGGATTGCTTTTTTCATGTCCCTTTCCTCTGCCTCATTGTTTGCATATATGAAGGCCATGGATTTTTGGGTATTGATTTTGTAGCCTGCAACTTTGCTGTATAAGTCTATTGTTTCTAAGAGTTTCTTAGTAGAGGTTTTAGGCTTCTCTAGATATAGTATCATGTCGTCTGCAAATAGTGAGAGTTTGATTTCTTCCCTTCCTATCTGGATGCCCTTAATCTCTTTTTCTTGTCTAATAGCTATCGCAAGTACTTCCAGTACTATATTGAAGAGGAGTGGTGAGAGTGGGCATCCTTGTCTTGTGCCTGATCTCAGAGGAAAGGCCCTTAGTTTTTCCCCGTTGAGGATAATGCTTGCCGTAGGCTTGTGATAGATGGCTTCGACTATCTTGAGGAAAGTTCCTCCAAACCCCATTTTGGCGAGGGTTTTCATCATGAAAGGATGTTGGATCTTGTCAAATGCTTTCTCTGCATCTATTGATATGATCATATGGTTTTTATCTTTACTTTTGTTGATATGCTGGATTATGTTGATTGATTTCCGAATGTTAAACCATCCTTGCATCCCTGGGATGAATCCCACTTGGTCGTGATGTATGATCTTTTTGATGAGTTGTTGGATCCTATTTGCTAGTATTTTGTTGAGGATCTTCGCATCGGTGTTCATCAGGGAAATTGGTCTGTAATTTTCTTTCTTAGTGGTGTCTTTGTTTGCTTTTGGTATTAGGGAGATATGTGCTTCATAGAAACTGTTTGGGAGAGTTCCTGTTTTTTCAATTTCCTGGAAAAGTTTGAGGAAAACAGGCAAGAGGTCTTCTTTAAATGTTTGGAAGAATTCGCCAGTGAAACCATCTGGGCCTGGGCTTTTGTTTTTGGGGAGGTTTTTGATTACCGTTTCAATTTCCTTAACATTGATGGGTCTATTCAGGTATTCCAGGTCTTCTTTCTTCAGTCTTGGGAGATTGTAGGAATCAAGGAATCCATCCATTTCTTTTAGGTTCTCCTTTTTTGTGGCGTAAAGACTTTCAAAGTAGTCTCTAATGATCTTTTGAATCTCACTGGTTTCTGTTATGATGTCCCCCTTTTCATTTCTGATTCGATTTATTAGAGTTTTCTCTCTTTCTTTCTTTGTGAGACTTGCTAGCGGTTTATCAATCTTATTTATTTTCTCAAAGAACCAACTCTTTGTTTCATTGATCTTTCGGATTGTTTTTTTGGTTTCGATGTCATTAATTTCTGCTCTAATTTTTATTATTTCTTTCCTTCGGTCTGGTTTGGGGTCCTTTCTCTGGTCCTTTTCTAGGGTCTTGAGTCGTGAAGTCAAGCTATTTATGTGGGTCCTTTCTTCCTTCCTGAGGAATGCTTGGAGAGCTATAAATTTTCCCCTTAACACGGCTTTAGCTGCGTCCCATAGGTTTTGGTAGCTCGTGTCTTCATTCTCATTTGTTTCTAAGTATCTTTTGATTTCTTCCTTGATTTCCTTCTTGACCCACTCATTGTTCAACATGGAATTGTTTAATTTCCAGGTGTTTGATTTGATTTTCCGTATTTGTGGGTGGTTAGCTTCTATCTTCAGCGCATCGTGGTCTGAAAAGATGGTTGATACAATTTCTATTTTTCCGATTCTATTGAGGTATGTTCTGGGGCCCAGTACATGGTCTATTTTTGAAAATGTTCCATGTGCACTGGAAAAGAATGTGTATTCTTTCTTTTTGGGGTGTAAGGCCCTGTATAGGTCTATTAGGCCTCTCTCTTCAATTTCTTCATTCAGAGTCAGTGTTTCCTTGTTGAGTTTTGTTCTTGTGGATCTATCTAGAGGTGATAAGGCCATATTGAAGTCTCCGACTACAATTGTGCTGTTAGTGATGTCCTCTTTGAAGTCTGTTAGGAGTCGTTTTAAATATTTAGCCGGTCGTTTGTTAGGAGCATATACGTTTAAGAGTGTGATTTCTTCCTGTTGTACATATCCCTTGATAAACAGAAAATGACCTTCGCTGTCCCTTTTGATCTTTTTCATCCTGAAATCTATGTTGTCGGATACCAGGATGGCCACTCCAGCTTTTTTAAGGGGGTTGTTTGCTTGGAGGATTGTTTTCCATCCTTTGACTTTGAGTCTATGTTTACTCTGTTTGTTCAGGTGTGTTTCTTGCAGGCAACAGAATGTTGGGTTTAATTTCCGGATCCATTTAGCCACTCTGTGTCTTTTGATAGGTGCATTTAGGCCATTGACATTGAGAGAGATTATTGTGATGTGGTTTTGTGTCATCTTTCTGTGGGATTTGTTGTTCTTATGGGGCTCCTCCTTGTCTTACAGTAGCCCCTTTAGACCTTCTTTCAAGATTGGTTTTGAGTCTATGAAGGACCTGAGCTGTTGTTTATCCGAGAAATAGTGTATGGTTCCTTCGAGTTTGAGTGAGAGTTTAGCTGGATAAAGTATTCTTGGTGAGGCATTCATTTCGTTGAGTTTTTTCACTATGTCCCACCATTGTCTTCGGGCTCGGAGGGTTTCTTCTGACAGATCGGCCGTAAATCTGAGGGGTGCTCCTTTGTATGTGATTTCCCTCTTTGACCTTGCTACTTGTAGAATTGTGTCTCTATCTACAGCATCCGCCATTCTGACTATGATATGCCTTGGAGTCTTTTTATTTGGGTCTCTTTTTGCTGGCACTCTTCGGACTTCTTGTATCTGGACGCCTGCCTTCTCCAGCTCTGGGAATTTCTTAGTGATGATGTCTTTGACTATGTTTTTTTCATTGGGGTTACTTCCCTGCGGTTCTGGTACTCCAATGATTCTTATGTTGTTCCTCTTGAAGTCATCCCCCAGGGCTCTGATTCGCTCTATAGCCATTTTGAGGTCTTTGGCCATTATTTGTTGCTGTCTGTAAGCTTTCTGCAGCTCATCCTCAAGCTCGCTGATTCTGTCTTCGGCTGTAGTCATTCTGCTGTTGAGGGCATCTAATGAGATTTTTATTTCATCTACCGATTGCTTTATTTGTGAGATTTCCGTTCGAAGGTTTGAAATTTCTGCTCTCATTTCTGCTCTCATTTCTTCCTGTATTTTCTTGGTAGACCGTTCCAGCGCTTGATTCATCTCCTCCCTTAATTTATTGGATGTCTGTTCCATAGTTGCTTGGAGTAGGTCGACTCTCCTCCATATTTCCTCTCTGAATTGTTTATCTGAGAGGTCGTAGATGTTGGGAGACTCTTTTGAGGTTTCTAGTATCTTTTCTTCTCCCTCTCTTCGTGGAGGGGATTTTCGCTGTTTCTTCATATTGTCACGGAAGTGCAGAGTTGGAACCTTGTAGTTATTTATTCCTCTTCCTTTTTGTGGGAAGAAGGGGCTCTGATTGTGCTAAACTTCCCTTATTCACTGATAGCTTTTATACTGTCAGCCTAAGCTAATGGCTATTTTGCGTAAATGTTTGAGATCGCAAAAGTGAGTTTTCAAAGGAATACACAGTACGGATTGAGCTGAGGTAGCAAAGAATAACTGCGGCCGCGTTAGCGTTGGCCGCTCTGAGAGGAGGCCACGCCCACTTTAGACCACGCCCACTAAGACACAGGCCACGCCCCCAGTGTCTTCCTGTTGATGGGGGGGACGTGCGCAGTTACAAGCCGGTTCGGGAGACGGGGTGCGCCGGGCGAGCAGGGAGTGACATCAGAAACTCGGGAGACGCAGACGGCAGCGGGAAGTGGGGGAAAGGGAGGGCGTGGCCGAGGGATGGTCCTCGTACCTGATGGACGTGCGCAGTTACAAGCCGGTTTGGGAGATGGGGTGCGCTGGGCGAGCAGGGAGTGACTTCAGAAACTCGGGAGACAAAGACGGCAGCGGGAAGTGGGGGAAAGGGAGGGCCTCAGGGAGTTCTTTGAAGGAATGAATTCTATCAATTGTGGCCAAAGGAGAAGGCGTGGAATGGTAAAAAAAAAAAATAACTGCGGCCGCGTTAGCGGCCTGTGCTCCGGAAAGAGGCCACGCCCACTTTTAGGCCACGCCCCCTGAGATGAGGACACGCCCCTAAGCAGTAGAGTGGGGATTGGTCAGGATCGGACGGCGGCGGCAGAAAGGTGCCAGGCAGGGGCTTCAGGAGAAGCCCCGAGCCGCAGCGGGCAAGGGGCGGGGAGGGGGCTTCTCCGCGCTGAGGCAGGCTCTCCAAGGGATTGCCTGTTTACCTGCAGGATGGAGATTGGTCAGGATCCGACGGCGGCGGCGGAAAGGTGCCAGGCAGGGGCTTCAGGAGAAGCCCCGAGCCGCGGCGGGCAGGGGGCGGGGGCGGGGAGGGGGCTTCTCCGCGCTGAGGCAGGCTCTCCAAGGGATTGCCTGTTTACCTGCAGGATGGAGATTGGTCAGGATTTTAATGAATCTTTATAAAAAGGCAAATAAAATCCTGGATAATATTATTGGGCTGGAGCAATAGCACAGCGAGTAGGGATTTTGTCTTACATGCCACTGACACGGGTTCTATTCCTCCGCCCCTCTCAGAGATCCCAGAAAGCTACTGAGAGTATCTAGACTGCATGGCAGAGCCTGGCAAGCTACCCATGGTGTATTCGATAGGCCAAAAACCGTAACAACAAGTCTCACAATGGAGAGGTTACTGGTGCCTGCTAAAGAAAATTGATGAGCAATGGGATGACAGTGACAGTAACAGAATACTATTTCATTTCATTTTTTTTTTTGCTTGTGGGACCACACCTGGAAATTCTCAGGGCTTACCCCTCACTCTGTGCTCAGGGACTACTCCTGGCTGGGTTGGGAGACCATTGATGGTGATAGAGATACATGTAAATCCCTACCCATTGTACCATTGATCTGGCTTCCCTGGATAATATCTTTCATTTTGTATGGCAATACTCCCCAAAGCATTATACAGATTTAACGCGATCCCTATAAGGATACCCATGTCATTCTTCAAAGAACTGGATCAAGCAATCCTGAAATTTATATGGAACAATAAACACCCACGGATAGCTAAAACAATTCTTGGGAAAAAGATGATGGGAGGCATCACCCTCCCCAACCTTAAACTCTACTACAAAGCGGTAACAATTAAAACAGCATGGTACTGGAACAAAGGCAGAGCCGCAGACCAATGGAACAGAACGGAATATCCCTACACAAAACCCCAAATGTATGATCATCTAATCTTTGATAAGGGGGAAACAAATGTGAAGTGGAGGAAGGAAAGTCTCTTCAACAAATGGTGCTGGCACAACTGGACAACCACATGCAAAAGAATGGACTTAGACCTTGACCTGACACCATGCACAAAAATCAGATCAAAATGGATTAAAGACCTCAACTTCAGACCACAATCCATAAGGTACCTCGAAGACAAGGTCAGCAAAACCCTTCACGATATTGAAGCTAAAGATATCTTCAAAGATGACATGGAACTAAGCAATCAAGTAGAAACAGAGATAAACAAATGGGACTATATTAAACTAAAAAGCTTCTGCACCGCAAAAGACACAGTGACCAGAATTCAAAGGCAATCTACAGAATGGGAAAGGATATTCACCCAATACCCATCTGATAAAGGGTTGATATCGAGGGTATATAAAGCACTGGTTGAACTCTACAAGAAGAAAACATCCAACCCCATCAGAAAATGGACCAAAGAAATGCACAGAAACTTTTCCAAGGAAGAAATACGAATGGCCAAAAGACATATGAAAAAATGCTCTGCATCACTAATCATCAGGGAGATGCAAATCAAAACAACCATGAGATACCACCTCACACCACAGAGAATGGTACACATCCAAAAGAACAAAAGCAATCGCTGTTGGAGAGGATGTGGGGAGAAGGGGACCCTTCTACACTGCTGGTGGGAATGCCTAATTGTCCAGCCCCTTTGGAAAACAATATGGACACTTTTCAAGAAATTAGAAATTGAGCTTCCATTTGATCCAGAAATACCACTTCTGGGAATATATCCAGGAGAAACAAAAAAGTATAGTCGAAATGACATCTGCACTTATATATTCATCGTAGCACTATTTACAATAGCCAAAATCTGGAAAAAACCTGATTGCCCGAGAACAGACGATTGGTTAAAGAAACTTTGGTACATATATACAATGGAATACTATGCAGCTGTCAGAAAGGATGAAGTCATGAACTTTGCATATAAGTGGATCAACATGGAAAGTACCATGTTAAATGAAATGAGCCAGAAAGAGAGGGACAGACATAGAAAGATCGCACTCATCTGTGGAATATAGAACAACAGAGTACGAGACTAATACCCAAGAATGGTAGTATAAATTACCTGGATGTTGGCTCCATAGCTTGAAAGGTGGCCTCACACGCTTGGGGAAAGTCATCCCAGACAGAGAAGGGAACACCAAGTAATATGTGACTGGAGATCCTGCACGGGAAGGGAGATGCATGCTGAAAGTAGACTAGAGACCGAACAGGATGACCACTCAATACCCCTATTTCAGGCCACAATACCCAAAAGGAAAGAGATATCAAATTGGAATGCCTCGCCACAGAGGCTGGGTGGGGCGGGGGGATGGAACAGGGGGGTGGGAGGGATACTGGGTTCATTGGTGGTGGAGAATGGACACTGGTAGAGGGATGAGCTCTTAAACATTGCATGAGGGAAAAACAAGAACAAAAATGTGTGAATCTGTAGCTGTACCCTCACTGTGACTCACTAATTAAAAAATAATAATTTTTAAAAAGAAATATAAAAAATATCTTTCATTTTGTTGGTTAATTTAATTTAATTTTTGTTTTGAGATATACCTGGCTCTGTACAGGGCTTACTAATGGCTTTACGCTGAGGGACCATTTTCTGGTGGAACTCAGGAGGCCATATGTAGGGGTGGGATCAGACCCAGGTTTGTTGCATGCACACTGCACTACCGCTCCAGCCCACTAAAAACCCTGAATTTATCACTATTTGAGTTACCTTGATAAATTTTTTGGTATATGCTTTCAGAATACAAATCCGGATAAAAGTAGGATTCAATTCTGCTTACATTATGAACTCTTTCTACTTTCCATACTCTTACTTGTTTTTTTTTGCTTTTTGGGTCACACCCAGCAATGCTCAAGGGTTACTCCTGGCTTTGCACTCAGGAATTACTTCTGGCGGTGCTTGGGGGCTGAGATACATTTTCAGTGACCATGTAGTGAGATCCTGCTGAGTAACAGTGATGGACATGAAACCCACAGGCTCAGCTTTCCCATTTCAGAAATCTGTCCTGTGACTGGTACCTCTGAGTCTCCTTCCTTATCTATAAAATGAAGAGGGGTGCATTAATATTGAGAATAAAAATGTTTGCAGAATATAAATTGCCATTCAAAAATAAGGTGGTAGCTAGCATTGTCATATTTGTAAGACATAAATTAGGTTGTTGGTTTTTCTTTTCCTTTTTTTTGTTTTTTTGGCCTGAGACACAAATAGAGTTTACACTGACTGATATTTAGTGTGAACAGTTTGATGATGGACAACAGGCAGATCAGACGATAGTTGCCAATGTTGTGGATATCTCCCTTCTTGTACAACCGAACAGTCCTGCTGGTTTTCCATTGGACGGAACCTTGCATTCAGACAGGTTTGAAGAGTCAAGCCAGTGTATTGACTAGTACTGGTGGCAGATTCTTCAGGTATTCATTCAGGTCTGACTTTGTCTGGACTGGGTGCTGTATGCTTCTTTACTGATGAAATGGCATGTCAAATTTTAAAACGGAGAATGCTGGGAATGACATATCCATCCTGCAGAATTTGTATGTGGGCAAGTGGATGTGGCTATCAAAAAGATCTGAGAAGTCTTAGATTACCCCCATTGCCCTTCTGGAAGATGTGATAGATCTATCAGGCCGTTGGAGGGCAGTCATCTTGGTCTTGTAGTTGGCAAAGGACAGGCGGGCATTGTGAATACTTTTCCTGGCTTCTGCCACTTTGGCTAACACTGCTCCTCTTCTCTCTTTGAGGTCTTCCTTTATTGTTTCTCTGCACAACTTTGCGAGCTCAGACGTTTATGATTATCTGAGGCTCATGCCAAACCATGTTGGCGAATGAGCTTGAGATTTTCAAAGACAGGTATCTTTTTGTGGCTTTCTCACTCTCGACATTTCTCGTACAGTCATGTAGGTGCTGAACTAGTCGATTGTATTGCTCATTGATGTTGTCAACAATAGCATCTTCGCATATTGCCACAATAATGCCAAAGAGCTCCCAGTTGGTGATTGTTCTGGGAGTTCTCTTCTTAAACTTTGCAGCCCTTTCTCCCTGCTCTGTGAAGTAGAATTTCACACAAATGAACAGTCCCATTTGGAATTTTGGACAACAGCAACATTGGTCAGGCAAAGCCGTTGATTGGACATGATGTGGTCAATTTCATCGTGGAACTGTCTACTGGGAGACCCCCATGTCCAATGTTTAGATTTGGACTTCTGGAACTGCGAGTTATCATGGATGGTCTTGGTTAACATGATGAACTCAGTCTCTCACCCTGTTCATTCCATTCTAGGCCATGGGTCCCAATATGGACTTCTTTGGGGGACCTTCCCGGTCCTATCTTGTCATTAAAATCACCGACAGTGGCCTTGTAGAAGTGTAGTCTTCTTTATAGAACTTCTCCAGCTCAATGTAGAACTTCTAAATTTCTTCTTCATCATAGTTGGATGTTGGTACATAGATGATGAAGATTTAAAAAAACTGCCAGCAATGAGCCACATCTATTCAAATGTAAACATCTGATTCAGCTTGTTGGGCATTCAAATGAATCAATGCTTATGGCCAAGTTCGTGTTGATGAGGACACTGATACCACCAATGCCTCTATTTTCACATGTTCTGAGGAACAGTTCTTCTCCAGTGTCAGAAATGGTGTGATGTGATCAATCCCTTCTCATCTAGGTTAGTCCAATGACATTGTGCTTGATCTTCTGAGCTTGCACCATCAAGTCCTCAATGGGTGCTTCAAATGCCAGCATACGTGTGTCGAAAGTATAGACAGTCATTTTGTCATTTAGTCATTTAGTCCTTCTTTGTTTAGGCAGTCCAGTTCAGTCCAGAGATTTTATCAGCCTCTCCTTGCTCATCCTTCCCAACGCTGCCGTATTTCAAGGTCAGGCAAATGAGGCCCATTTTTGTTACTGTTTTGGCATATTGAATATGCCACAGGTAGCTTGCCAGGCTCTGCCATGTGGCTGGGTTACCCTTGGTAGCTTGCTGGGCTCTCTGAGAGAGATGGAGGCTTTTAGTGTGGCCTCTAATTGCCCTTACAGGTGCTCCCAGTCTACTGAATGCAAGCTTTTCCTTGATTGGCATGTTGTAACAATCTTCACAATGACAAACACACACCTGCCTGCGTCTCTGGTCAGCATCTGTTGGGTCACTCTTCACCAGTTGGCACCATTGCCACCCCCCACCACGATGAGGTGGTGAACAATCAAGGGGTCACTCAATGGTTTCACTCAAGTCATCCTGAACAGGATGGCAGAATACTAGACAAAGGACATCCATGTGAGCAAGTCAGGTTCCGAAAAGGATTCAGCACGATTGACCACATTCACATGGTGATTAAACTCACTGAGGTTTCATGAGAGTTCAAGATGCCACTCTGTCTAATGTTCATCAATTTAAAGAAGGCCTTTAATTCTGTTGAAACTGAAGCAGTCATTGAAGCCCTACCAAACAGGGCATTCAAACTCAATACATCAGGATCCTCCACAAGCTGTATTACGGATTCACCACCAAGATCTTACCATTCTACTCTACAAGGAAGTGATCATTGACATAAAGAGAGGGGTTTGGCAGGTACCATTTCACTGAAACTCTTTGGTGCCACTCTCGAGAATGTCATGTGACTGCTGGAATGGGAAGGAATGGGAGTGCAGATAGATGGTCGGCAACTATACCGCCTCGCTTCACTGATGACATCATTCTAATAACACCAAACATTAGCCAAGCAGCACGAAGCTGGCCGACTTTGACTGTGAGTGTGGAAAGGTCAGACTGCAGCTGAATTTCACAAAGACAATGTTCATGAGATACAAAACTAGTTCCTGACTTTCCATTTGCTCTCAATGGAACGAACATCTCCGAATTCAGCAGCTATGTGTACCTGGGTCGAGAACTCAACATGAGGAATGACTTGGCACCAGAACTGTACAGGAGGAAGAGAGAGGCACAGAACACCTTTAAGAGCATCGAAAAAGTTATTATTTATTTATTTATTTATTTATTTATTTTTATTGAAACACTGTGAGAAGAGTTATAAAGTTTTTGGTTTAAGTCTCAGTCATACAATGATGAAACACCCTACCCTTCACCAGTGCACCACTCAAACCCCCATATCTCCCCCATCCCACACCCTCCCTCAGCCTGTTTGGTAGACGATTTTCATGTTATACTCTCTCTACTTTGATTACATTCAACACCAAACCCACCATTTTTATTTGGGATTTTATCCCAACACTCAGATCTGTTGAAAAGGCAACATTAGACAATTTCTTTTCTATTGCTGATGATGAATTACATATGATGATGCGTGGCCGCTATTGTGGCTGCACAATTTTAGAATTCTGAAGTTTTAATAATTAAATAAGGAGAGATTTGTGCCAAAAGCTGCTATGTTCTGAGCTTTGTTTCTGAGTCTCTGAGAAATCATGGCCAAGAAGCAGCTTGATTAGCTGCCAGAGGACTCGTCTGTGGGTGGCAACTTGGGGTCTCATAGGGGCGTGGGGGTGGGACGGGCCTGCTCTGCCCCCATCCCATAAGGCCCCATGTTCCTCGTCACTGTGGGCCTCTCCATGGTTGTACCTAGGCCTCTGGAAGATGGCAGCAGTGACTGAACCGCCAGGGGAAACAGGCCAAGGCACGAAACCCATTCCCACCTGGGGTGGTCCGGCGCTGGAAACCTAATGCATATTCTGGATGCATTTCTGCCAAAAGCCGCATATTTGATATTCAGCAATACAATGATCAATCAACTATCCCTCCACCAGTGCAAACTTTCCACCACTAATATCCCCATTATTCCCTCTTTCCATTTTAGACCTTACCCTGCCTCTACGGCAGACAATTGTTCAGATACTCTCTGTATACTCTCTATATCTCTCTGTAAACTCTCTGTTTTAGGCATTACATTTTGCTTGGATATTCCCACCACGATTCAAGCCTTCCTTTCAGGGGCAGATGCTAGATCATCTATTTTCCATTGCTCACTTTGTATATCAGGAAAGGCTGCATGGTTCAGAGAAACAGTCCTGGTCCCCACATACCGGAACCATGTTTGTAGAAGCTCATGGTCACCAGGATTCCATCTAGAGAAGGTGAGGAGACTGCACCTGCTCCATCTGGGGCATCCCAGTGATATCGACTCGGTTTGGGGCCCAGAGCATTCTGGGAGTTGTGGTGCCCACCAGCCAGGATTCTTCACTGCTAAGTGCGGCAAGATGGCGCTGGGGGCGTGTTGAGAGCATGACTTCCAGTGTCAGGGCAGGCTGGAAGCCAGGATTGAATTGCCCAGTTCCAGTGCCCCCATGCATTTCAGAGAAATAGTCCTGGTCCCCACATACCGGAGCCATGCTTGTAGAAGCTCATGGTCTCAGGGATTCTATCTGGAGAAGGTGGAAACATCGAAAAGGTTAAGACGATGAAGAACCTCCAGTTCTGAGCACATCTTTTCAACTCCACCATTCTTCCTGCATTAACATACACCTCAGAGACCTGGGCCCTACAAAAACAGGATGAGAATGCTATTCGGGTCTCCCAAAGAGCTATGCTTGGAGTATTATGTTTCACTCAAGTGAGAGAAGGAATCCAGAGTTCTGACCTCCATCAACGATTGTGGATCAGGAATGCTGTCTCCATTTGCCAAGGTGTCAAAAATCAGATGTGCCAGACATATAATGCAGTTTGGAGATGACTTTTGGACTAGAGCCGTTGCTGACTGGATTCCACAGGATGTCAAAAGAACGCCTGGCCGCCCACCAAAGAGATGGTCAGACATCTTTGTCAAGACCCTGAATGAATGATTTGATGCTTTTTGTGCTCCTGGACCAAGCAGATGCCATTGGGTTACACTAGCATACGACAGGGTTGAATGAAGATGTTACTGGTGCCTGCTTGAACAAATTGATGAGCAACGGGATGATAAGTGATATAAGTGATACAAGTGATATTTATTGGAAATTAAAATTTTTGTTCTCAGTAGAACTATATTTCCCTATAAGAGAAATTTCAATGCGAAATCTATATAATACAAAGGGTAAGAACTGGGAATCTTTTGGAGGAAGTCAGTTGGAGAAAGTTGAAGGTGTAGGAAGAAAATGAATAAGTCTGCATTATAAAAGTGGCAAATTATTCTGGGAAGATTGAAACTTGTAATAGCTAATTTCAGTGCACAGAAAGACAACTGGAGGTTTTCAAGCCATAGGACTTTAGAGTTTCAGGAATTATTCAAAGATACACTAAGAATATCTTCTCTAGGTCAATTTTGCTCAGCTAATTTCTTCTTTAAGATGTATCCATGAATGCTGTTGAAAGTACTTGAAAATAGAATCAAATAGTCACTATTTCATTTCACTGATATTGTTGCATGCCATATTGGACCCATAGACTTCAAATGAAATTGTTTTAGGAGTCCTGTGTGCGGTTGCAGGAACTATATGGGAAAGTGTATAATGCCAAGGAAGGAGAAACATGAATTTAACAACAATTTTCAGACCCAAATGTATTCAAGGAAAGTCAACCACAAAAAAAGTTTGAAACAAAACAAATATTAAAACTTATGTGCATTTGCAAAACCAAGGTATTTTTCCCTTTCTGACCTCTCTCCCTGGACTGTAATAAAAGTGTAATAAGATTCTGTAAGTGAAGTATCTTAACATGCTCTATAATGTGCTTATGGAAGTCTCCTTGTCAGTTCTATGAATTAGTTTTTGCTTCCAGTCCCTGCTTATTTTCTGTAGGTCCTGTCAACCTAGATCTAAAAATCTGCAGCAATCCCTCATGATTAACACAAAACTGGGACAGTTGGTAAAAGAATGAACAGTGGGTACTCCCAAGATTCACATTAAAGGGAGTTACTAATGCAACAAGTGAATACTAGAAGTCTACTGTCTGATGTCTTTTCTTTAGGGTTCTTATGTACAAGTGGACACCATTATCTTTGAATACTTCCCTAGCTGATCATCTGTTCTCCAAGCACCCCAGTGAAGTAAGAAACTTTAGAAAACTGGTTTTGATTAGCTGAAGAGCATGAAAACCAACTTTCTTTCTTTCTTTTCCTTCCTTCCTTCCTTCCTTCCTTCCTTCCTTCCTTCCTTCCTTCCTTCCTTCCTTCCTTCCTTCCTTCCTTCCTTCCTTCCTTCCTTCCTTCCTTCCTTCCTTCCTTCCTTCCTTCCTTCCTTCCTTCCTTCCTTCCTTCCTTCCCCCTATCATATCTATCAAGCAAGTTGATAGAAATCCCAAATGCCAGCAGAAGACTCATTGTCACCTGGCACTTAGGCCCCAGGTGCTCACAAGTCCTATCAAGGAAGAGGCCTAAGGGCAGAGGCTTAATTTTGCTCCTCACACTTAGGCTTCCCTGGATCTTTGAGGACACAGTTTGTAGGAGAGAACAGATATACCCTCATAAATGTATGCATAGTAATTACTGTTCCCTTTAACAAATTATCTGATAATTCATAATTGAAAAATAACCCACAAAATCATTTAAAAACACTTTTAGTGGTTTATGGAAAGTGATTGTATAATAGGTTAAGAGCCTGAAATTTGGCCTCAGAATAAAATGAGTCCAAACCTGAACTCTGTTTTTATAAAACAGAGGCAACTCTGGATATGTCACTTCACTATATGAAACATGTTTTTTACAACTCTGAAATAGACACAAATATACCTATTTGTGGTTCACTGTTAAAATCATATAAAAATGCGCAGTGGTTCTAATCATGTTGGGTACAGAAGGATGATCATGACTCAAGTCCACAGTACATAAAATTTAGCTGAAATAAGGGATCCTGAGTCAAGGTCATCATGGAAGTAGTTGCTGCAGTGATCAAACTGGTTTCTTCATGCATCCTTGTATATATTCCTATATTGAATACTGACTTTGGGTTGTGTCATAAAGCTTGCTTTGGTTGGTAGAACCAAAAAAATACAAATCAAGATTTGGAAATTACTTCTGCTACTTTCCCTGTGGTTCATGAAAACTTAATGAAAAGTCAGGCGAACCACCTGTGCTTATGCTAGTCTGCTAGAGAATGAGAGACATAGGAAGGTATGAACAGTCTCATCTGAGGTTACCCTGAATCTAGCATTTCTTCTAGTTAACCTTCACTCCACAGCTGACTTTATATCCACTAGCAAACCTACTTGTAGCAAGCAGAAGACTCAGATGGGCTGATCCTAGCCAAAATTGCCAAAACAAGAATTAATGAACTAATAAATAGTTGTGTTTAGCCATGATGTGTTGAGTGGTTTATTATGTAGCTATAGAAACTACATGCACAAGTACTCTAGGAACAGCTTTAATAAAAACCTGAAAAAAACTATTTTGAATCTTGTACCTTTTGGATTTAGGAGCAGAAAGAATCCTTAACTTTGTGGTCTAGAATGTTGCTGATACAACAACCTAGGTCTCACTAGGATATCAAGAAACACATAGAGACCTCTGGTGGGACCTTCTGTCTCAGTTTACTTAACCTCTATCTGTAGTCTTAGCATTCATATACAATTCATAAAACATTGTGAAACTCATCAACTCCAGCTTACAGAGAAAGTAATTGATTGAGAGTAAGCTGTATGTAATCAGTGTAGGATTACTCGTAGGAGATAGTAATATTACACTTTATTGTAGATAACATGGTTGTTATACAGGGGCTATTTGGAGGCAATAATAAAGTTCTGTTTGGCTTTGTAATTCTTAGTCTAAAAGATTGGACCTTGTCTCTCCCCCACCTGACCCTCATCACCAGAGTTAGAGAAGAGATATTTTTGGTGGTGGAGGGGGTGGTGGTGGTTGAGTCACTCAGGTTGAGGGTCCACACCTGCCTCTTTGTCCAAAGGCTACATCTGGTGGTGCTTCCTAGGCAAGTGTCTTAACCTTTGTACCATCTCTCAAGTTCACTGGAGAAGAGATTTTAAGATTAGCTACTGGAGACTTAATTTACCTTCATAAAAGTGATCTTGGGAGAAATTTAAAGGCCGCTGAGAATAGCGACTTATTCTCTAGGGCCTGGAGAATGAATTGTGACCACATCATTTCTGGTGACACTCAGATCTTGGAGGTTAGACTACCAAAGACTAAACTTCCAGGACTTCTTGAAAACCTGAAAGCCAGAGTTTTCACCTGTTCAGTACCATTTTATTTATTTGATTTTGGACCACACAGAGCAAAACTCAAGGGCTGGTCCTGTGGTGCTTGGGGGACCATGGGGTGCTAGGAATTAAACCTGGATCTTCAGTCTGTAAAGCATGCAGTCTTACCTCT
This sequence comes from Sorex araneus, assembly GCF_027595985.1. Lineage (NCBI taxonomy): Eukaryota > Metazoa > Chordata > Mammalia > Eulipotyphla > Soricidae > Sorex > Sorex araneus. The sequence continues at coordinate 136,945,368 of NC_073304.1, read as the reverse complement.
TTGAATAAATCTCCCTAGTATCTGAACAATTTTCTGAGATTTGTGATTGACACAATTTCTAGAGAGGAGAAAATATTTGTATGTACTAAGTTTAGTTAACAATCTTACTTTCTTTCTATGCTTGTGAAGAAACTGAGGACTAATGATGACACATGATATTAGCAGTATTCACTAAAAGCCACTGCCACAAATTATTGAGCAGGTTCTATGAATCATGCAATTTTTGAATAATCTCCAACCATAATAATTATTAAATGTTGTTCTCATTTCTCACTTTCAGAGGGAAGGCTTGCTGCATAAGGCTATTAAATAACTAACTCAAGATTATATAACCAGCAAGCTCATGCCTCTTACACTATACTCCTCTGTCTTTTATGGCTGGCCTAGCAACACCACCAAGATCACTAGGTCTAACTCCTCTCTCCAGGTAAGGCTAAATCAAAAGCATCTTATCCCCATGAAGTACATTGTTCAGAGTCCTATCAGCAGAGGAAATTCAGATGTTCATGGAACTTATTATGGACCCTTTATTATTATGGAACTTATTATGAACATGAAGTTCCTCTTTTACTACCAAAGTGTCTATTTTATTTGACTCTACCCTCAATGGGCATAGAAAAATCAACTAAAACTATTCTTATGGAAAAGGAAAATAAATGCTTCAGCAGTAAAATTTGGTGCTCATAACTGGTCCTTCTTTAAGGTACCACTTTATCATTAAGTCACTAACTCATTCATTTATTCATCCACATATTTGTTTATCTAATATACAAGTGCTTGTCCACCATGTTTGTTTCTATTCTTTTGTTTGTTTGTTTAGGCCATACTTGGAAGTGCTCAGGTATTACTCTTGACTTTGTGCTCAGGGATTATTTCTGGTGGGTCTTGGAGGACCACATAAAAAGCCAGATATTGAACCCAGGACAGCCACATGCAAGGCAGAGGCCCTGTCCAATGTACTATCTCTCTAATGCCACTTAAATTGTTCTTAAATTGATTATTTACTTAACTGGAAACTTACTATCATATATTCTGTAAAATAATCATGGTAAAATGATCTCTAGCTAAGTTCAAAAGGAATTCAGAATTCTGGAGGACAGCATTATTTTGTAACCTGGTAAACTCCAATATGTGATTGAGAGCTACATCAGTTATACCTGGAATAAGTCAGATTTACAGTTTTTAAAAGGAAAGCTAAAAGGTATATTAAAAGTACTCAACATAACTCATCATCAGGTAAATTCAAATGAAAACCACAGTGAGATAATATTCACAGTTAAAATGGTTCATATCAAAGAGACAAAAGATGTAAATATAGGTGAGGACATGGAGAAATGGGAATCTTTCATACTACTGGTAGAAGTATAAATTGATAGAATCACTACAGAAAACAATGTGAAGATTGTAAAAATAAAATATTGGGAGCTGTAGGGATAGTACAGCAGGCAGTGCACTTGCCTTGCAAGCAACCCACTCAGGTTCAATCCCCGGAGTCCCATATAGTCCTCCAAGCACCACTAGGTGCTTGCAGAACCAGGAGTAAACCTGGAGCATGAATAGGTGTGGTCCCAAAACAAAACAAACAAACCCAAGAAAATGAAATCTGAATCTCAAAAGTACATCTGTACTATAGTAGTCATCAAAGCAGAGTTACAATTGCTAGAATACCTGGAGCACTGATAAATGAATAAATAAAGATTATATAAATTAAATTTTCATTTAATTAGTTCATTTCATCCATCAGGGAACATTTAGATTGGTATATATTTATATGTACAACAAAATATTATTTAATTTAAAAAATATAAGGACATAATGTCATGTTTGAAACAGCATGGGTGCAAGAGTTAGACTGGTAGTTACTAGGGAATGAGACTTGTGGGCATGAGGAGCTCATCATAAGGTACAAAAGTTTCCAAGTTTCAGGGCACTAACTTGCACAGGCCCCCCTGCCTACCTGCCTGGATTCCATTCTAAATTCCATATATATTCCTGGAGCACCCCCAGGACTGAGTCCTGAGCACAAAGCCAGGATTAAGCCCTGAGCACCAGTAGGTATGGCCCAAAAGAACCCACAGAGAGGTACAAAGTTCCAGTTATGACAGATGAATTTCAGGAGTTCTGATGCACAGCATTCTTACTGTTCTTAACAATAATTCATCATAAACCTGAAATTTGCTAAGAGATCTTAGTCGTTCTTTCAAAATAAGTGTGTGAATTGACAGATATGTTGAATAACTTGATTGGGAACATTTCTCAATATGTGTACCAAAACATTACATTGTATGCCTTAAGTGGTTCATATATATATGTATACATATACATACATATATTTGTGTATGTGTATATATATATGTGTGTATATATATACATATATATGAGATCTCCAAGCCTGCTCATCCTGCTCATTTCGGGACTGGGCCTCTTCTGCTCAGATCCCCCACTTTCCAGTAGCTAGGCAGTCACACCCAGAAACTGCCCTCGGCCCGTGTAATCCCATCAATGGCCAACATCCAGAGACTGCTGTGCAACATCCTACAGCCTAGTTCTCCCTCTCAGAGAACCTGGCAAGCTACCGAGAGTTTCCTGCCCACATGGGAGAGCCTGGCAAGCTCCCCGTGGCATATTCATATGCCAAAACCAGTAACAATGATGGGTCTCATTCTCCTGACCCTGAAAGAGCCTCCAATGCAGCACCATTGGGAAGGACAAGTAAAGAGAGCCTTCTAAAATCTCAGGGCTAGGACGAATGAAGATGCTACTGAGACTGCTTGAGAAAATCAATGATCAACAGGATGATGATGATGATGATGATGATGATGATGATATTATAACTCAATAAATGGGATGGGGAAGAAGAGGAGAGAGACAAATGCAAGGGACTTGAGAGTGTTCTACAATTGCTCATAAATGATGAATAAAGAACAATTATTCATAAAGCTATATAGTCAAACTGTTTAAACCAATTCAGTGTTGATTCATTGCATCTTGAAAACTTTAAAATAATTCTGATGTTTTTTATGGGAAAATGGGAAAGGACCTCTGGGTTAGAGAACATGGATTTACGCACTAGCTTTTTCATTTAATTTTCTGTCTCTGGGCAAACTTTTTAACCTCTGTGACCCTCTGTGCTTCTATTTTCCCATCACAAGAATATCTACTGAGCATTTCTTAAGATCTTTACTTTTTCCTACATTCCTGGGAATAGAAAAATATTGTTAAATGAAAATTTGATTCTTGCCATGGGTACTTTTCAAGAATAGGCAATGCTTAAAACTTATAGAGTTTCCCATCAGTCTGGGAAACTTGGGGGATATGGCTACAGGTGAAATCCACTGAGGGAGAAGGTGTTCAGGGATGGAGAAGATGAAGCAGAAACAGGAACTGAGCCAAAAAAGTGAGGAGCAACTTTGCTAGAAACCAACCAGCTCATGAAGTTCATGGAAAATTGGAAAAGAACCTGTGAACAGGCTAGAACTGGAGATCTGTTTAGAGGAACGGCCATACTAGTGTAATCAGAGCAAAGCCCCCAGGTTGGCAGCAGCGAGTGACAAATGTACACAGGAAGCTGGGTCATTTTTGAAAGGCCTGTAAAAAGCAAACCTCTGAATTGTATTTTCTCTATCTTTTTTTGTTCAGGTCACCTTCAAAGCAGTGATACAGAAGTAGCTTTATTTTGTTTGCTTTGATAAAACCTTCAAAAAGAAAGGTGAGAGCAAAGCTGTACCTGGGAGAGATGTTTTCCTTTCTTAAGGGACTAATCAAAAGCAGCAAAACTAGTCAGAAGCTTGGTGCTGACTGTGTAGACCGCGGGAGGCAGTGTCCATTGAAACCCATCCTCAAAGACAGAGATAGTTTCAAAGGGATGGCCAGGATTCCTGATTTTCATTTCAAATTACTCGACTTCTGGACTTACTAAATATCCAAGATTCTTTTTGCAAATCTCTACTTCTCAAACATATTCCAAGGGACTCTCAAGAGTAAGTGTTTTTTTTTTCTTTCAGATTCTAACGTCTCTGTTTGTTTGTTTGTTTTTGTTTTTTGATGGATGAGATGCTTCCTTCTCTTTGTTAGTGTTGAATGAGCATCTGTTCTGCTTCCTTGGAAACATACCAGGGGAGAATTGGTATAGATATTTCAGACTCAAGACTTCTCTCAACAAGTTTTGGCTACTATGAAGAAACAACTCAAAAGCATTACTGGGCTCTATTCTTGTCTCTTGGTGTGGGTAGTGCATAGACATCTTCTCTTGCTTAATGATTCCCTTGACACTTCTTCATGTCCGATACTTTGAGAAAACACAGAAAAAAATTTGGAGCAAAGGTTACATTTTAGGTTTTGGACTAGTGATGATTGTGGCTCTAAGCTGCGAGGTCAGATTGCTTGTTCTGATCTCATACCAGAAGGTTAGAGTGGAGTCAATCCTGAGCAGGTGAATTTCATGCTCTACCGTTCTAAAACTTTTCCATTGTCTGGTATGTGAAAGTTGGTCAGAGGGGCCAGAGAGATAGTGCAGTGGGTAGAGTGGGTAAGGCACTTGCCTTGTTCCCAGCCAACCACCTAGGTTAGATCCCCAGCACCACACATGGACTCCTTAAAAGCACTAGCAGTGATCACTGGACACAAAGTTAGTAGCTAGCCCTGAGCATAGCTAAAGTATACTTCCTGCTCTGCAAATAAAATAACTTTTTTTTCAGCTTTTTGGGTCACACCCGGCGATGCTCAGGGGTTACTTCTGGCTCTGCCCTCAGGATTTACCCTTGGCGGTGCTCAGGGAACCATATGGGATGCTTGGAATCAAACCCGGGTTGGCCGCATGCAAAGCAAGCGCCCTACCCTCTGTGCTATTGTTTCAGCCCCAAAATAACTTTTTTTAAAAGTTGGTCACAGTCAAAAAAAATAAAAGTCAAAGAAAAAACATAAATTGATCTAGAGCTTAACATAGTACCAACTTCAATTTAAAATTCATCTTAAAATATAAATACAGTGGCCCAGTAGGTTATAAACATAGTACAGGAGTTAGGCTCTACCTCACCTTGGTTCTATCCTGAACCACATGTTCCACACAGCATTGCCAGCTGTATTTGGTAACTTTCAAGTACTGCAAAGTCAAGGTGTAATCCTGGAGGTCCCCTACTGGTCCTTGGGACCTTTGAGACTACTTGAAAGGTTCCTAAAGGTAAAAACTAAAAAAATAAATACCAGGACAAACATTGACTCAAATGAATAATGAGTTGCTAGTTAAAAAATGTCCTCTTTTCTAGGATTACTGATGAGGCTGTTTATATACAGCAAGGCCCCCAGATTCCCTTCCAGTTTTTATTGTCCCCACTCTGCTTGCAAAGAGGAAGAGGATCACAATCCTGTACCGTGGATTGCAGGTTCACAGCCCTGTACTGTGAAGAGAGTACACTCAGGTAAATAGTACAGGTGAGCACTGCTCATGAAGAATTTTTCCACTGTTCACAAAGGTCCACAAAAGAACAAAGAAGCCCATAAAAATGGTGAAAGGAGATAAGAAATTTTCTTGCAGATGATGCCATTAAGCATATGAAATAATGTCCATTATTGTCATCATGAAAATGAGAGCAAAACTAAGAATGGAAACAGCTATTATTGATGGAGATTCAGTTGCAATGGAACTCAATATTTATGGAAAAATGTATAGAGAGTTCTCAAAAAGTAAAACTAGAACTCCCACATGACTTGGATTTTCCACCTTTTGGCATCTATCCTATGAATATAAGAACATTAACTCAAAACAACATATACCCACCTCTGATCACTGCAACACTACTTGCAATAACTAGATCTGGAAACAAACCAAATGTACAATGACAGATAAGAAGCTGTATATATACAGAATGTATATATAATATTTTTAAAAGTTCATCATAGTTTTACTGTGACTTAATGTCAAAATTATGTACATACAAAACTAAGCATAAAGTAGATGAAATTTGTTTCTTTGGATGATTTTTAAGAATTCAAAAAGCTTAGATGACACAGGGACCGTGGTGGAAGTCATGGGCCCATTGTACTAGAGAGGTGCGGCAAGCTCGTACATTAATACCGGATGTTTATTATTATTATTATTATTTTTAGAGTTTTTCAAATAGTATGATTTTATTTTTATTTTATTTTTTATTTTTTAATCAATCACTGTTTGGTACAGTTACAGACTACAAACTTTTGTGCTTACATTTCAGTCATACAATGATCGTGTGCCCATCCCTTCACCAGTGCCCGTTCTTTACCACCAATGTTCCCAGCATCCCTCCCATCACCCTACCATTCCCCCCACCCTCCCACCTCTGTGGCAGGTGCATTCCCTTTTACTCTCTCTCTCTTTTAGGGTGTTGTGATCTGCAATACAAGTATTGAATGGCCATCAATATACCATGGAATTTAATACTATTATAATTATGTTTTCTGCTCTATAATAGTAATAGAATGAACTGAAGGCAAATTTTTAAAAAGAATTCAAATTTCAAAATTTTCTATATTCTGTCTTACTATTTTACAGTGTCTTACTGTAAAAATATAAGGCAAATGAATTTAAGAAAATTTTAAGAATTTAAGAAAAGCTAATTAGTTCTTCTCTTATGTTACAACTCTGATGAAATTAAAGGGTGTCACATTGAGAGCTCTCACTGGCAAAGGACAAATGCCACATGGTCTCACTCATATATGGAATATAAAGAAGTGAAGCAAGGGAACGGGCAGTGACTCGTGACAACAGCCTACAGATGTCAACTCCAGAACTGAGGTTACCAAGCAGGAGAGAAAAGGGAAGAGACAGATTAGAAGCTACACTGAAAAATTATGGAAGGTTTCTGGCACTTTGCTGGCGGTGGAGGGGCAGTAACTTTGTATAAAAAAGCATAACCTTCAATACTATTATAATATTGCTACTTCAACTATAATAAAATATTTTTTTTAATTCCCAGTGATCCATAGCTTCTAGTAAATGTCAAAGGCTTTGCTCCAGAGTCTGCTCCACCTGAAGCTTTCCTTGTCCTGCGCATTCAAGATTTTCTCAGAAAGTGAAGAGTAAATGTTTCTACATCAAATATAAAACCAAAGAAAAATTGCTACATTATCTCCAGTCCATCATGTGTCTGAACTGTCTTGTACTTTGAGGGAAGTGGTGGCCACTTAATCCTGGATTCTAAAGAGAGGGAGACCTTATACATAATCTGAAGACAAATGTGTGGAGAGATGCCTAAACTAAAAATTCTCTATTTTTTTTAATCGTCTTCCAATATATTCTCTCTTTTTCTGTGGTAGATAACACAGGCTATAGTCAAACGTAATTTATGGCTTAATTTTGTCTTATTTGAGTTAAACATGTACAAACATGTTATAATTCATCTATTAAGACCTATAAAGCAAACAGAGTAAGAAAGGTCTTAGATACTAGTCTGTTAATTGTTCATTAAAAACTGTAAATAATAATTTGCAGTCATTTCTATTTCCCCTTAGGACATATGCAATTATATGTTGTAAGATAGTTAGTGAAAAGTTAATATATGCCAGGAATTGCTTTAAATCATTTTACTTATGTTTCACTGTATCACTGTATCACTATCATCCCATTGTTTGTCAATTTACTCGAGCAGGCACCAGTAATGTCTCCATTCCTCTCAGCCCTGAGATTTTAGCAGCTTATCCTTACTCATCTTTCCCAACAATTAGAGGCTCTTTCAGGGTCAGGGGAATGAGACTTATTGTTACTGTTTTTGGCATATAGAATACACCAAAGGTAACTTGCCAGGTTCTGCCCTTGTGGGCAGGATACTCTCGGTAGCTTGCTGCGCTCTCAGAGAGGCATGTATGTATACACACACATGCACATATATATGAATATATATGTATACACACACACACATATATATATTACTATGATTTGTTGCCTACTGTCTGAACTCCATCAAATATGGTGTGGTAATTGTGGAATGTGGGTAGGAAGTGTCTTATAATATGTTCAGAAAGCAGCCTGGAGCATGGTGGCAGTTGGGTAGTGGAGCTCTGCTGCCAGGGCTGGGTCCCTTAGGGTGGGGAGGGGGAAGGGTTATCACCTGCAACCCTCTGGGGAGCTCCGAGTGAAAACAACCTGGCATGGAGTCCAGGCTTATGTTTAAGTACTGAATATCTCTAGGAAGCAGATAATCAACAGAAATTTCATTCGAAAATGCAGAAATTTTGCTTAAAATATTATTCAAACAAGGAACGGTATTGCATGAAAGTTCTGAGTTCAAATTTATTGGGACACTTTTCTATCAGAGTTAGCCTTTATGTACTGTCACTGTTTGTTGCTGAGGTTTTCCTCATTAAAGCAATTTTATTGGTTTTTAAATAAGAGTACTCTCTGCCGTGTTCACTAATTTGATCTTAACTTCCTTATCCATCTGCTTTTCTGTTCAAGCTATCATTTGTGAGCCTCCAACAGTCTTGAAAAATATATCACTTCAGTATTTTTTCCCCCAGATATCAGGATTCATTCTTCCCCTTGAGGATTTTTTTTCTATAATTGTAGTTTTTTTTTTTTTGTGTGTGTGTGTGTGTGTGTGTGTGTGTACAAGAGTGTGATGGCCTAGTCTCAAAGTTCAGGATGCTAGAATCAAGCTTTTGAATTCTCACTCTCATATCCTACTTCCTTTTGGAAATGCAAGAGGGCTCATACAACTGTCTTATACTCAGTTCACCCAAGGTCTAAGTTTTCCTGTCTTTGGAGGTCAGGATTTTATCCTTTCCTCTCAGAATCAACGTTTTCTTTTATCATGACCTAGAGGAAGTTGAGACATCAATCTCTTTCCTCCATACAACAGGGTTACATACAGTGACATCTATGTACCGGGAATGGTCCGGGAGTATCACACTTCATTTGAGGACAGTTCCTGCTTAATGTCGTCCTTTCATTGAGCTGAATTTCTGATTCCTTCTGACCAAAGATTCTAAGTTAATACTCTAAAGCTCTGCAGAAGAAGCTTTCTAATGACCTCCCTGTCAGCATCATTCCACAGAATGAGCTGTGTCCCTGGCAGCATGGCCTTGCATTTTTAAGGAGATCTTCATAGGGGATACCTAACGTAAATTTTTAGATCCTTAATAGTAAAAACAAGTAGAAGAAAAAATGCTGGGAAATAAGGACATGTTTGAATGTTCCTCTATCCCCATTCTAACTAAGGAGTTATTTTGTTCTCAAGGTCAAATGCCCTGATTTCCAAGAAACCTGCATAGAAACTTGTGTTGTGCTATTCCATTGCTCCACTAATTGTCTAAGGTGCTTTCAAGCTATTATTTTCTACTTCCTGCTTGCCTGAAGTATCTTAGGACCTTGATTAGACAGTAGATATTTTCTGTGTTATATTCAATCTAAGACAACTTGTGTTCTTTAAAATATAATGGGGTCTTTATTTATAGGATGTCTTGGATGAAGCAAAGACATTTGGCAGTGTTATTTTCAGGAAAGATAACAGAGATACAATATTGGAGTTTGGGGCAAGATTGTTATTGGAGCTTTTCCTCAGACTTGGAAGCTTCTGTGAGTTGCATAATACTGCATCACTTTCCTATTGCAAAAATGCTTATACTAATATATTACTTTCTTATGAATCTCTTGATTTTAAGAAGATATTTCTCACAGTCACACACTTTTTGGTTCTTTTTTGCCACACTCATTAGTCCTCAAGGCCCACTCCTGGTTCTGGGCTTGAGGACCATACGCAGTGTCAGGAATGGAAGTGAGATTAGCTATGTGCCAGGCCTCGTCCTGTACTCTGTAATTTTTTACAAATTTTCTTAAGTTCTATAATTTTTACTTGTTTTTTTTTGTTGTTTGTTTGTTTGTTTGTTTTTTGCTTTTTGGGTCACACCCAGCGATGCTCAGGGGTTACTCCCGGCCTTGCACTCAGGAATTACTCCTGGCGGTGCTTGGGGGACCATATGGGATGCCAGGGATTGAACCCAGGCTGGCCGCATGCAAGGCAAACGCCCTACCCTCTGTGCTATCACTCTGGCCCCAGGTTCTATAATTTTTAAAGAACTCATTATATAGTTAAGAATATTTATTATAAAATATCGTGATTAACAAATTATGCATTTATTTACTAACTCCATGGCCACTAATTTATATGAAAGAATTAAAGAGTTTACATACCAAAACATAACTTGTTAGATCATACCAGATAAGAGCTTCTATTTTTAGCTAGTAAAGAGGACCTATGTAGAAAACAAAAGTTTCTCCTGGTAAGAAGTTAGGAATATAAAGAGAGTAGGAACAGTAACCTGAAAAGAATGGGAACCTGTTTTGGAAGATCTTACTATCATCTATGAATAGTTTTGAATTATTTATTAACATGAATTTTAAAATACATATGTCTTAAAAGGTTCCCAGAAGCTATACCCACTTTTTGTGGCCCAACTAACTGCTGAAGAGCCATCAAAGCAAAATCTCAAACATAAAACAACTAAAATTGGCCAGTATGTATTGCTGTCTTTCATACAACAAAATTTTATGGCAAAAAATTTGTGCATCCTTTCAGAAGCTGATAGAAGATTGTAAAACATAGAATCCGTTCAAGTAGTACTCTTGGCCAATTATCTAGGTTGATTTCAATTCTCAATCCCTGAGGGAAATAAGTGAAATGATTAAGACTAGCACTTCATGATATTAGGTGGATTGCCCCAGATCACAAAGCCTTTGAGTGGAAACCGATACTTAGGCTTCTATTTTTCTCTAGAAATGGTTACAGACATAGGCAAATCTCTTAGTGATAGGTGAAGTGATTCTGATCACTGACCTATGAAGATCATGATCCCAAGGCTGGGAGCCTCTTCTTCAGCTCTTAAAGAACAGCATCACCTTCTCCTTTTCCATCAGAAAGAGTCTCATTTAAAGGCTCTACCCAATTGTCCTTAATTACAGCTTACTCTATTGTAAAAGGGTTGATTTCTGAGACTGCATGATTCCAGAACATACAACAGAATTATTACATTCTCTAATGATATTTAAAAAATGACTAAATTCTAAAAGTTGCCTTTTATCCATATGGTATGCTATCTAGATATGCTTTATTCCTTTCCCCTTTATAGGTTCACTTGGTGGCAGTAGCTGGTGGTTGGTGGGAGGTAAGGAAGGGAGGAATGGAGTGCCATCTGTGTTTAAGGGTATGAGCCAGAGTGCTGTTGAATGGGTTCAGATAATGATTTTATACATTTCCATGTCCTTTATCCCTACAGAAAAGCAGATTCCAATAAATTTTAAGAAATATTTATTATATTTGAGTCTAAAATATGCAAAATAAGGGGTCAGACCTTGGAAGAAAAATTTCTGTTTGGAGGTAAAAATCATTTGTAAGTTGCTTAAACATAATTAAAAGTTGTTGGAACATATTTTTAAAAACATGTCAGAGGACTTGGCTGCATCCAAGTACTCAAAGATTATTGCTGGCCCTATGCTCAAGATTACCCTGCAGTACACAGGGGACCATATGTAGTGTCCGTTAGGACATATTGTTACACAAGAAGAAATTGGGTGACTGGAGCAATAGTACAGTAGGTAGGGCATTTGTCTTGAAAGCAGCTGACCTGGACTTGATCCTGGAATCCCATATAGTTACCTGAGCATCCCTGAGTGCAGAGCCAGGAGCACCCCCTGAGCATCACTTGGTATGCCACACTCCCCACCCAAAAAAAACCATAAGAAGTTGGGTGCTACAATTTGTGAATTTTAGGTATTGAAAAATCTAAAAGAAGAAATTATTTCCTATCATCTTGATAATGCAGTTATGTTGTTATTTCATCTTGTTTGAAGTCTATATCTGTATCTATTAGGTTTTGCTGCATAACAAATTATCTTTATACGGAACAACCTAAAATCAGCAATTTGACTTATGGTATGATTATTTGTGTTGCCTGGTTGACTTCACTGATCTTGGCTTTTGCCATACTTTTATGTGTTTGAGGCTAACTCATGATCTAGGATGGCATCACTTATGAATCTAAAGTTAAACAGGCTGGTTTGTTTGGGGGAACTTAGATGAGGTATCTCATCTTTGCTCCATCTCTTCTTCCACAGGCTTTTCCACAGTTAGGCTCAACTCCAAAGAGAGCCAAACACCAAGAATCCATAGCAAATACTTTTGAAACCTCTGTTTAGATCATGTACATTATGTATATTAATTAAGTCAGGTTACATGACCATCTGAATTCAAGGACTAGATACTCCACATTGTTTTTGGTCAGAGGAAGGGACTGTCTTAGGGTTTATTCCTGTCTTTTGGCTCAGGAAAAAGTCCTAGAAATGCTTGCAAGACTATTGTGATACTGGGGATGGACCCAGCGCTGGCTGCATGCAAGGTAAGAACTTTGACCCCTATAGTATTTCTGTGACCCCACTGATTTTACAGCTTATGAGAGGAGCTTCACAATAACATCATAGAGATATAGGCAAAAATGTTCTGGAAAAAATCTTATTTGCAAATTTGATTCCAGCATTTAATGTTTCCATGAGATCAGGTAGGTCATGAAGGAATCTGAAAAAGACTTTGTGCTGGTGAACAACTCATTTTCCCTTTTGAGACTTCAACCTAAGTATGGTGAGTTTAGTACTATATATAAGAACCATTAAAATATTCAAACTCTGCCCCAGAAATTTTGCTTTTTAAAATGTTTTCTAGCTGAATAATTCTAAATATGGAAAAGGAATCATGCATATTGATGTTCCTAAAGCTTTATTTATAGGGATGCAAATTGTAAATAATTTAAACAGTCAACAAAAGAAGATTGGTTAATAATCTTTGACTTGATGGAATATTATAAAGTGAAAATTTTAATGTGTATAATAATAATTCTTTTATTATCATATTTTACAGACTTACAAACTTACGTGATTATGTTTCAGTCATACAATGTTCAAATACCCATCCCTCCACCAGTGTCCATTCTGCATCACCAATGTTCCCAGCATCCTTCCCACCACCCCCACCCACTGCCTCTGTGACAGGCACATTCCCTCTTACTCTCTCTCTCTCCGTTTGGATTTTAAGGTTTCCAAAAGAGGTACTAATTGGCCATCATGTTTTGTACATAGTCTACTTTTAGCATCATCTACCATCCCAAGAGAGCCCTCCAAGCATCATTTACTTAGTGGCCCCTTCTCTATTGCAGCTGACTTTTCCCCCAGCACGTGAGACCGGATTCCATGCCTTGAAGAGATCCTCCTGAACCTTATCTCTACTATCCTTAGGTGTTAGTCTCCTATTATGTTACTTTATATTCCACAAATCAGTGTAGTCATTCTCTGTCTGTCCCTCTCTTTCCGACTCATTTCACTTAGCAGGATACTCTTCATGTCCATCCACTTATAAAAAAATTTCCACTTATAAAAAAATTTCATGATTTTATCTTTTCTAACAGCTACGTACTATTCCATTGTATAGGTATACCAAAGTTTCAGTCATCTGTTCTTGGGCACTCAGGTTTTTTCCAGATTCTGGCTATTGTAAACAGTGCTGCAATAAATATACAAGTGCATATGTCATTTCTACTGTACTTTTTTTCATCTCTGGGATATATTCCCAGAAGTGGTATTGTTGGGTCAAATGGGACCTCAATTTCTAGTTTATTGAGAAACATGCGTATTATTTTCCAAAAAGGCTGGACCAGCTGGCATTCCCACCAGCAGTGAAGGAGAGTCCCTTTCTCCCCACATACACGCCAACACCGGTTGCTTTTGTTCTTTTCGATAAGTGCCAGTCTCTGTGGTGTGAGATGATATCTCTGATCTGCATCTCCCTGATGATTAGTGACAAAGAAAATTTTTTCATGTGACTTTTGGCCATTCAGATTTCTTCTTTGAGAAAATTTCTGTTCATTTCATTGCCCCATTTTCTAATGAGATTGGATGCTTTCTTCTTGTAGAGTTCAACCAGTGCCTTGTATATCCTTGATATTAACCCCTTATTAGAAGAGTATTGGGTGAATATCCTTTCTCATTCTGTAGACTGTCTTTGTATTCTGGTCACTATTTCTTTTGAGGTGCAGAAGCTTCTTAGTTTAAGACAGTCTCATTTGTTTATCTCTGTTTCCACTTGCTTGGTCAGTGGCATTTTGTCCTTGAAGATACCTTTAGCTTTAATATCATAGAGGGTTTTGCCAACCTTCTCTTCAATATACCTTATGGATTCTGGTATATGTTTAAAATGAAATATGAGATGACGGCAGAAAACAAAATTGAAAAAGATACAGAAAAACCTAATGCTTTAATTATTATTTTGAGGACAATAGAATTATGACTATTTTTCTCCTTTTTTGTTTAAAAATAACCATGTGTTGGGGATACGGTGTTGCCCAGCAGGTGAACCTGTACATGCAGGGCGAGTGCATCAGTGGCTTGATAGTGCCTTCAGGCTTCCTGGTACCCTAAAATTGCCACTGTGCCTCTGGCCGGACATCAACCACTTGGGACCAAATTTTCTGAGAAATTCATTGATCAAAATTTAGGTATGTGGGAGTCACACACACAAACCACCTCCAGTATAGCTGTACAAGCTTATTTTTCAACTTTGCTTCAGAAACCCATAAATAAATCTTGAAAGAGATCTAAATCAGGCTATTTAAGTGCATAAGGACCATGATTCAGACACTAACAAATGAATCTAGGAGGAGAGCAGCACAACACAGAGATGTCTTCTCACCCATGCAAGACTGATTTCACCCAGGCACCTTGGAGAGGCATAGGTGTGTCCCTCTACCTGCCCCAAATGAACCCCAGCAGCCACAAACCTCCAAAACTCAGTTATTGCCACGCTCAAGGCCAACCTTTACAGGATCATCCCGAGCCCCTCATGCATAAGAATTAGTCTGCTGAAAAACACAGGTATGTGGAATTAGTGACTGAGAACCTCAGACTTCAGTGAATTGGGATAGGTGACCTTCCCCCATCTCCCCGCTGTTCCCATTCCCTGGCAGTCACACCCAAGAACTGCCTCTGGGCACCATTTAAGTGCATTAACTGTCATGATTCAGAGACTCACAAATGAATCTTGGAAGAGAGCAGCACACCACAGCGATGCCTCCAGACCCCAAATATTTTAACAATTTTAGAATTTCAGGAGAATATTCCTGCTTTCATAACCACACTACATACTATTCATAACAAGCAATAAAAAATAAATGATTTAGCATCTACCTATGGGCAAGCTTGTTTGGCTGTGGGAAAATTTGAAATAATGGTGGTGGGAAGGTGTAATAGTGGTGGGATTGGTGTTGAAATGTTCACAAATTTCATTTGTGAACAACTTTATGAAAATAAAATTTAAAAAGATAATGTGGAGTTCATACTTGCTTCAGTCAGTTTATTCAGTGACTGAATAAATAGCAGTATTTCTACATAAAAATAAATAACATGTGTAGGGCTGGAGCAGTGGTACAATCAGTAGGATGTTTGCTTTTCATGCAGCCAACCCAGGTTTGATCCTATATAGTTCCCCAAGCCTGCCAGGAGTAATTTCCAAGTACAGATCCAGGAGTAATTCCTGAGAAGAGCTGGGTGTGGCTGTCCACCTGTGCCCCCAATAAAAATAACTAAAAATAAAATACCATGACTCCTTTTAAAATAAAAATAGTATTTTTATTATCTCTTAAAACTAGGATGAATGATACTCCTTCTGAAAATTTTTTAATCTTTATACATGTCCAGCTGCACACATACCAAATTCAGCAGGATGGATATGTCATTCCCAACATTCTCCCTTCTGAAATCCAACATGCCATTTCATTGGTAAAGACCCATACAGCACCCACTTCAGGACCGTTCTGTTGTACAAGGAGGGAGACATCCACATCAGCAACTATCACCTGATCTGTCTGTTGTCCATCGTCTAAAAGTTGTTCACTCGAGTCATCCTGAATAGAATTGGCAGAACACTAGATGAATGACAACCATGCGAGCAAGCCAGACTTCGAAAAGGATTCAGCATAATCGACCAGATCCACACCAAGCTCATTGAGGTTTCTCAGGAGTTTAAGATGCTGCTGTGTCTAACGTTCATCAATTTAAAGAAGGCCTTTGATTCTTTTGAGACTAAAGCAGTCCCAGAAACCCTAGCCAAACAGGGCATTCAAACTCAGTACATCAGGATCCTCTGCAAGCTGTATTATGGATTCAACACCAGGATCTCACCATTCTACAAAGAAGTGATCATCAACTAAAGAATGGGGTTAGGCAGGATGATACCATTTCACCAAAACTCTTCAATCCCACCCTCAAGAATGTCATGCAATGACTGGAATGGGAATGAACGGGAGTGAAGATAGATGGTCGGCAACTACACCACCTTCACTTCACTGATGACATCGTTCTAATAACACCAAACATTAGCCAAGAGGCACAAATGCTGGCTGACTTCGACCATGAGTGTGGAAAGGTCAGACTGCAACTGAATCTCACAAAAACAATGTTCATGAGAAATGGACTAGTTCCTGATGTTTCATTTGCTCTCAGTGGAATGAACATCTCCGAATACAGCAGTTATGTGTACTTGGGTCAAGAACTCAACATGAGGAAGGACTTGGCGCCAGGACTGTGCAGGGGAAAAAGAGCAGCATGGAACGCCTTCAAGTGCATTGAAGAAATTATTAAGAGGACAAAGAACCTCTGGCTCCAGGCAGATCTTTTCGACTCCACCATTCTTTCTACACTAACATATGTCTCAGAGACCTGGGATCTATGCAAACAGGATGAGAACGCTATTCTGGTTTCCAAAGAGGAATCGAAAGAGCTCTGCTTGGAATATCACGTTTCACTCAAGTGAGAGAAGCAATCCGAAGTTTCAACCTCCATTGATGATAGAGAATCAGAGATGCTGCCTCATTTGTCAAGGCGTTGAAAAATCAGATGGGCCGGACACATAATGCGATTTTGAGACGACTGCTAGATTAGAGCCATTACCGGATTTCACAGGATGTCAAAAGACATCCTGTCTGCCCACCTACAAGAAGGTCAGACTTCTTCGTCAAAATCCTGAATGAATGGTTTGAGGTTCTTTGTGTTCCTGGAGTGAGCAGAAGTCACTAGGTGACACTAGCACGAGACAGGGACGAATGGAGACGTTACTGGCACCTGCTTAAGGAAATCGATGAGGAATGGGAAGACAGGTGATACAGGTGATACCTTTAAAAAAACCCCTGTTATTGCGTATACATATACTTTTGTAATCTTCTTTGTGTTTGCTTAGGGTATGATCTTTTCCCTCCGGGTGCCTGGAAGCTTTGTGTTATGAAAACTCAAGGATTGTTATATTACATAACCAAGAACTAAAGCAAAATGTTTCTTGTTAAATTATCTTGTTTTCTCTTTGCTATGTCTAAATATCCTGTTCATTCCAGTACATATCAGGTATTCAAGATATCTGGGGAGTTCTGGGGGAAGAAAGTAGTCACTACTCTAATTTTAACAAACATCTATGAAGTATCTGATGGAGACCAACCTTAACACTTATGCCAGGACTACACAAAAATTCTTTCCAGAACCTTTTCCTGGTCTGAGTGATATGTACCTGACTCCTTATTCTAGGCATGCCAGTCAGTTGTGTTATAAGATAAGGAGATGTGAACTCTATTGCAGGTGGGGAGAAGAGAAAAGCTTTTGAGAATAAATCAAATGCTTACTCTCTGGTGCCTGAGAAACTTGAGAAGTGAAATATGAAACTCATCCAATACAAGTTGTCAGACCTGGTGAAGGAGAAGCAGAGAAGGGCCGGTTAACAAAGGCTCCAATGGTAGGTTGAACACTTGTGTTTTATTTACAGGTGATGGCAAGTGATTTTTAAAGCACAAGTGTAACAACATAGTTATGGCAAAAGCAGTTAACTGGAGAGGATATCGCAAATGGTTTTCCCATGAGCTGACTGGGACTAGCAAAAAGGTTGGTTTGACTCCAAGGTATTTAGTTTCCTTTTTTAATAGCAAGTTTAAAATAATTAATATTTCAGATTCCCTTTAAGAAAAATAAGAGAGAGAGAGGAAAGAGAGTGAAAGACAGAGATAGACACAGAGAGAGAGAAATGTGGGCGTTCTGGAGAGAGCTCAGGACCACCACTGTCCTTCCCAGGTCTGGAATTAACTCCAGCCGTCCACTTCTTCACCTCTCCATAACACACCTTAAACATACAAAGGCACCCTAATTCTAGGTTCCTAAGAACACAACAATGCACAAGATACAACTCCAAACTGCAAAGGTCACAATGGTAAAGCAAAAAAAAAAAGAGAGAGAACTGTTATTGTCAGACTCAGATTCCTGTTTCTCCAAGACATTCTCTAGATGTCCACCTCCTGGAAATGTTGTCATTTGTTCATGCTACAGGACTTATTGAGGACATTGGATTTGATATTTTGTACATTGTTTAAAAATCTTGGCCGGATATATCATCGTAAAGATTTTTAATGTGTTTTAGAGAAGCTTTATTGCTTTGCTTTTCTCATTTAGAGCCACAATTCATATAAAATTGATTAATGGATTTTTGTGCCTCATTTTTCACTGTTTCCATATGGATATGAATACTTTGTCTAAAAGTCTAATTTTATTCCATGTGTATATTCCCACTTAATGAAAAGTCTATATATTTTTACACTGCTCTCTTATGAAAATTTTGTCATAAATCAAGTGTTCGTCTATGAGTGAGTCTCTTTCCCATTTCTATTCTGCCCCATCACTCTGTCTACTCCTATTGACTTATTTCCTATAAACTGTGATAATTTTTATATCTAGGTGAGTAAATCATCTAAATTTATTTCTCTTGGGGCTGGAGTGTTAGCACAGCGAGTAAGGTGTTTGCCTTGCACACGGCCAACCTGGGTTCGATTCCCAGCATCCCATATAGTCCCCTGAGCACCACCAGGGGTAATTCCTGAGTGCAGAACCAGGAGTGACTCCTGTGCATTGCAGGGTGTGACTCAAAAAGAAAAAAAGAAAACATTTATTCCTCTTGCTTAAGATTGTTTATGTACTTGAGTCCTTTATATTTTTTTAGAATTTTAAAATAATTTTTGGAATTTTGGCACATACACAGACAGTTTGGTTCTTGTTTGGCCTTTCATTAAATCAATAGATCAACTGAGAATTTTAACCTCTGTAGTCTTATAAATCCAAAGCATTTCGGTATTCCTTAATTTTATCAGTACATGAGGAAATGTATAACCAATGGTGTTCCAGGAAACTTGTAGTGTCAGGGAGCAAAACCTGAGTCTCATATGTATTGATCAATGACCTAAAACTAAGCTGTCAAGTTGATAGGCTCATAATTACAATCTGCTCTATTTAGCCTTTAGATATACCCCATCCTTTATCCCATATGTGCACCTCAGGCATTCCTGAAGTTTTTCTAACTTTCTTCGCTGAAGTGCTTGGAATGAAATTTAGGACTTCCACATGCAAGTCATGTGCTCTACCACTGAGCCACTATCCTGACTCAGAGTTTCATTATTGGAATTTTGTTATTAACTGTATGAGTCACATCTAGCAGTGCTTAAGCTTGCTCCTGGGTTTGTGTTTTGGAATTACTCCTGGGAATGTTTGGGGCATAAGTTGATCCTGGGAATTGAACCTGATCTTCCTGCAAGAAAAGCATACGGTTCAGCCCTTTATCTATCAGAACATCTTTGAGTCTGTTGAAGAGATATGGGATAGTCTGAAAGAGCTGATTAGACATCAAAGTAATGCTATTGTCTGTGATACTATCTATTTAAATGATCATGCTAAAATAGTAACCTCAAAATATAAGGGGAATGGATTGTTTGAATGATATTGAAGCTCTGGTTTGTGGCCTGAAATGTTTTATATTCAATTCTTTCAATTATCTTAATGACTCTCCTCATTCAATCTCAATAATTCTCCAAATATTATTCATTCTTTTGTGTATCTTTCCCTAGATATATTGATCCCTAGATCTCTGTTAGCCTGTTCTTAGTTCCACCTTCCCTTATTGATTTTCATCTCAGGGAAATTCCAACCAATTTGATTTTTTTTGGGGGGGTCACATCCGGCGATGCACAAGGGTTATTCCTGGCTCATGCACTCAGGAATTACCCAATTACCCCTGGCAATGCTCAGGGGACCATATGGGATGCTGGGAATCGAACCTGGGTCAGCCGCATGCAAGGCAAACACCCTATCTGCTGTGCTATTGCTTTAGCCCCAATTTGTTATGATTTTGTTTATAGGCTATATCTGAAAATACTCAGAGGTTACTTGACTCTACACTCAGGTGGTGCTCTGGGAACCACATGAGATGCTGTGGATTGAACCATGGTCAGCCTACAGGCAAGGCAAATGCTGCCCTACCTGCTGCACTATCTCTCCAGCCCCCACTTTAAATATATCTGAAGGTGTTAAAAAATGGAAGAGAAGAGAGATTTACAATAACCAGGTTGAAAAATCAGCTTCTCCCTTAAATTCAGAAATTTCAGATAGTTAAGTTTCATCATCTGAAACTTTGGGAAACCATTCTGGCTTAACCAAGAATGATCAATTATTTGATAAAAACAGTTACTGGAGACATGCCTGCTCCAGGATGCTTGGAGTCTCAAATATCTACATTTAATTGGCAGAGCAAAAGCCCAGACCTGCTCTTGACCTAGCTCAGACTGTTTAAATAGGGACATGGCAAATGCCAAGGCTGCTTCTATTCCCTTTGAATCTGCCTTCCCATTTCCTTCCTGTCCCTAGTCGCTATGTCTGCCCTTCCTCTATAATTCCTATGTAGAAGTTCCAGGGAGCAGGTGGAACCATTCCCTGGCCTTGGTCCCAGATGTCAAGAAGCCCAGTGCTGAGTCAGGAGGAGTACAAAGCTAAACCCAGATGATGCCACTTGGCATGCAGGCTGTGTCATCTGGGGTAAGGTTATCAGATGACAAGGCTTGAGCTTGTTTGTGCTTCCCCAGTCCCCTGCCCTGAGCGGCCTTGATCTTGGCATCTCCTTGCCCACTCTCACACATGGTTGGCAATGTAAAGGCTGGAGATGTGCCAACAGGAGGTCTTGTGCTTAGAGCTGCTTTCTCCCTGCTATTTGTGAAAGCAATTCTTCATGGGAACAGAGCCTGTGTCTTCCACAAAGAATGACTTTCATCGAGGCTCTGGCATGGGGCTGCTCAGTGGGGGCTGCTAGACTGAAGGCCAGGAGGGTGAAGTGGAGAACTGGCTACCATGGTAGAAGGAAACTAGCCCAGGGTGAATGCAGAGTGCCTTCTTCAATATGCCTTGCCCCTTTTAATCTCCTTTGAGCAGAGCTGATCAATTAGAGCTGTAATTATTTTAATCTTCTTCTTTGCTGTCCCTGTCTAACTGGCTGCCACTGTTCATCGACCCTTTTGGCTAACAATGTACTCAGGTGGCAGATTTGCAGAGGCTCTTTCAGGCAGCCCATCTTCAGAGCAGGCCAAACAATGACACACCGTTGCCCACCCAGGGACCGTATCCTTCCCTTGTTGTGTGACCTTTGGCAAAGCTTTAATGTTTCTCTGCTGCAAAGTGAGTCAGCTCCATGAGGTGGATGAGAGAAGCAGGATATCAAAATGATTGCTGTGCCACATTTCACCACACACTTCTGCATCACTGAGCTTTGCAGAGCAGCATTTGGGAATTATTCTTTTATCTTTATATTTTTTTATTTCTAAGTTTATGGGCCCTAATGAGCTGGAGTGATAGCATAGCGGTTGGGCTTTCACCTTTCACGCGGCTGACCCGTGTTCGATTCCTCCACCCCTCTCGGAGAGCCCGCAAGCTTCTGAGAGTATGGAGCCCACACAGCAGAGCCTGGCAAGCTACCCGTGCATACTGGGTATGCCAAAAACAGTAACAATAAGTCTCTCAATGAGAGACATTACAGGTACCTGCTTGAACAAATCTATGAGCAACGGGATGACAGTGACAGTGACAGTGGGTCCTCATAATCAAATGGATATTTTTGATAAACACACCCAAAGTAGTATAATAAATTATCAGAGTTGTTAAGTATAGAAAAAATTGTTGTTTCTGTAGCTTAGAGATCAAAACTGGACCCCAATAATGACGAGTGAGTTTTTTGAAAAGTATTTTTATTGAATCACCATGAAATACACAGTTACAAAGTTGTTTATAATTTTCAGTCATTCAATGTTCTAACACCCATCCCTTCACCAGGTACATTTCCCATCATCAAATGTCCCCAGTTTCTCTCCTGCCTCTATGACAGACCCTGTCTCTCTGTCCCCGCCATCTTTCTTTTTCCCTCTCTCTCCCTTGTTACTTTTAGGCACTATGATCTGCAATACTGTTACCAAAAGGTTATCATGTATATCATTTTGCCTCCATTCAGCACTCAGTTCTTATCCAGTGTGATCATTTCTAACTATCATTGTCATGGTGATCCTTTCTCTATCTTAACTTCCCTCCTCCCACCCCCTTGTACAGCTGCCTACCTTAGACCAGTCCCCCTGACCCTTATTTCTATTGTCTTTGAGTATTCTTGTAATGAGTTTTTTTTATATACTACAAATGAATGTGATAATTCTATGCCATTTCCTCTGCATCTGACTCATTTTATTTATCCATATCTATTCTTGCATAAGCAAATTTCATTACTTCATTTTTGCTAATGGCTATGTAGTATTCCATCATGTAGATATATATCCATTCATCTGTTCTTGGGGACTTAGGTTGTTTCCAGATTCTGGCTACTGTGAATAATAGTGCTTCAATGAACATAGGAATGCAGATCACATTTCTGCATTGTGTTTTTGGACCCTTAGGGTATATTCCAAGGAGCAGTATTTTTTTTTTTTTTTGCTTTTTGGGTCACACCTGGCGATGCACAGGGGTCACTCCTGGCTATGCACTCAGGAATCACCCCTGGCCGTGCTCAGGGGACCATATGGGATGCTGGGATTTGAACCCGGGTCGGCCGCGTGCAAGGCAAACGCCCTACCCGCTGTGCTATCTCTCCAGCCCCACCAAGGAGCAGTATTTCTGGGTCATATGGAAGCTCAATTTCTAGTTTTTCTTTGTGTGTGTGTGTGTGTGTGTGTGTGTGTGTGTGTGTGTATGGAATGTTCATATTGTTTTCCAGAAAGGCTGGACCAGTTGGATTCCCACCAGCAGTGAATGAGAGCCCCTTTCTCTCCACATCTGTCTAGCACTGGTTCTTTTATGGTTTGATGTGTTTTTGTGGTATGAGATATCTCATTGTTGTTTTGATTTGCATCTCCCTGATCATTAGTGATGCAGAACATTATATGAGTTATTTTTTTAAATCATTAGCTCTATTCTATTCTCGCCTATGACAGAAGGCAATGGATGTTTATAGAAAATGGTCTAATTGGTACACCTGGATTTCTGATGTGTAATTATTGGTAAGTATAACCCATCCATGTCCTATAATGGGTGATAAAATGAGTAAAATAGTAAAAAATAGAAAAATGTGGAATATTTTAGTGGAAGTAATTTTTTTAACCCTTGTATACCAAGATAAGGGTAAAATTGATTAAAAGGGTAAAATTATACCCTTTACCAAGATAAAGAAGGTAGATATTTCAATGGTCATATAAAAGAGACTTCCATGTTCCATTGGTTCCTTTGTGCTGAGTGTCAGTTTATTTGGATCTTATTAGCTTAGTGGTTTTGATTAGAGGTTAATTCTAGGCTCTAGCTTGTGAGTTAAGCAGATCAGTGCTGTCTGCTTTCTCCTTCTCAGTCCTCTTACCCCTTTTAGTCATATATTCTATTTTCCTCAGCTCATCTGAGGAAATAAGGAAATAATAACAAACAAGGAGATTTGATGGAGACATGAAATACAAGATAATTTCGATATGGTTTTTGCTCTCAAATATATTATAGTCAGAGGGCAGAGGCAGGCAGAGTATCATAACTGAAATTTCTTGAAGCTATAAGTGTTGATCCTATGGTCACATGAAGAATCATCAATTTAACCAATATATGGAAGGGAAGGATGTTCAGAGGAGGTACTGCAGAGGGTCCAATACTTTGAAATTATTTCAGATACTGCATAATATTTAGATATAATAAAGATAATCTTCTATGTATCAGTTACCTTTGGCTGCATCACACAGTGCTTCAACACAAAACAAAACAAGAACACAAACTTAATACCTAAGTACTGACCAAATATCTGTCTATATTATGATTTCTAATGTACCATTAGCCCAAGCAAGTTACAAAGCCAACCCAAATACAAGAGGTCGAACAGGGTCTTTATATTGATGGAAAGAGGAGTATTTTTGACCATTAATTTTAATCTTCCATATTATTTAAATTTAAGACAGCTTAGGCAAAAAGGAGCAGAGATACATGAAATTTGTACTGCAGGTTGTTGAAAGAATAGATAATGATCTAAATGACTTCATCTTTTTTTCCCAATCAGTTGTCCAATATTTTACTTTTGAGGATGTAATACACTGTGGTATACATTGCCTACTCCAGTTGTTTTTAATTGAAATGAGTATCTCCTTAGGAGATGGATTGGTTCACTTTTTCAAGTGTAATTAGTGGCTTCATTTGATCTACCCTCAAGTGCAGTGCTTATTTAATAAGCATTGAAAGCCATGGCAGCAACTCAGTTGTGATAGAGGACCGAGAGTAAAAAAAGGCAAATCCTAAAGATCCAAGCTTGATATTAATCACACCCCAATTTTTATGAAATTTAGTTTCCAGGGGTGAGGGCCATTGCAAAGTCCTTATGGAAGGTACTTCAAAGAACTAAGAAAATAGATGTCTGGAAAGGATGCTAAGTAACTTCGTGTCATAATATATCCCTGACAATCTGATAAATGGCTTAATCTCTGGTCTCTTGGCAACCCCATGACTGCTTTAACAGGGAGCTTGATGTTTACTCTATTCTTTGCCTCAGTTGCTGCTCCTCGGCAGAGCCCAACTTCCAAAGTATCATTCAGAGGGAAGACAATAATTTAGGGTAGTAGTCCTTAAATTTCAGCCCATCTTATGGATTATTAATTAAAATTTCTAGACATAGAAATTTATTTTAATAGTCCCTCCATGGAGACTAATATGCACAAAAGTCTGATTTGCTGGCATATTTTTGAATAACAAGGCACCCATGAGAACCATCGTGAGTTCCTTGAGTTCCCTCAATATCTCTTTTCTTTGGTAGATGATGTTAGAAGAAGCAGCCAGAAGCTTGCATAGAAAGGGGTACTTGATGTTCCATTAAAAAATCTATGAAATGGAACCTTAGAAATGCAGCCTGTGCAGACCTAATGAGATTTCTTAGACTACAATGGAGGAAGAGCTTTGCTCGACAAGTTCTTTCTGACTTCCAAGGAAGGCAACTAAGTCCTAGTACCCTTCCAATGTAGAGGAAACAAATTCCACTTTAGATTCTGCACTGTTACTTGTGTGACCCTTTTGTGGCTTTCCTTGACCTAAAAGTACAAAGTGATTTGCATTGACTAAATCATCTACAATGCAGTTTTTAATATGTTGAATGAGATTTATAGTTTCTCATTTTTTATTATTATTATTTAATAGGAAGATTATGAAGACTCTTTGTTTTTCTTATGTACATTCAATGTACATGGCTACTTTCTTCAGCTTGAGAAAAAGCAAAATGAAGTGCAACTTTAATTTTATAAATTATCTGTTTTCAACTCCCACATGCCATGGCACATTAGGACTATTCACTGAGGCCTCCAATCCCCTCACCCAGTTGTCTGTTATCTCCATGGACTTATTCATAGGAGCTAAAGCCATGGTAACTGCTTCCAGATGCTACTCAGATAAAACGCAGGAGCATGATCACTGGGAATCATGGCTCCTTCTGCTTCTTCTTCTGCACAGGTGTTTCTATGTAGCCCAAGAGACATTCTTTACTGCTTGGTAATTCTGAAAGGTCCTCAATATACTCTCGTCTTAGGCTCTCTGTTCTGTGCGGACACACACACAAACACCTCCCCCTACCACATACCTCTTAGTCCTCAAAACTACAAAAGTACAGTGTGTAGAGGGGCTTTAATTCTTGCCTTGAATCACACCCAGGCCTTCCCATGAACCCAGAAAATGGGTGCACTTACACAGATACCTACTGGGAGTTGGCGATCACGATCACAAAATCCTGTTAATCATCGATTTCTCAAGGGGGCTCAGTAACCTGTCAATTCATTCTTTCCCTGAGATCTTAGAAGTCTCTCTCGACACTGCCCTCCCAACAACACTGGAGGCTCTTTCAGGGTCAGGGGAATGAGATCCAGCTTGTTACTGGATTTAGCATATGAATACACCATGGGAAGCTTGCATGGCTGTCCCATGTGGGCAGGAAACTCTCAGAAGCTTGCCAGTTTCTCCCAGAGGGAGAAGTAGGCTACAGGATAAGCGGCCACATGCTTCTGGGAGCTTACTTTTAAGTCTCTGGATATTGGCCGTTGATGGAATTACACACACCTCGGTTCCTCTGCCGGTACCTTCATGCGTGAGGCCTGTTCAAACGTGTGGAGAGGGGCCTTGAGCATGGCTGTGGCTAGGTTCCAGTGGTCTTCGGCCGCTAGGAGCTCTGCTCAGGGTGGGGAGGGAAGCTGGAGCCCATCCCCTCTGAGGGGCCCCAGGGAAGACACCCAGGCATGTGGGCAAGAGACTCTCTTGGCAGGCAGAACACACAAATGAGAGAAGCAACCTCAAAAAACTCCCTCTCTTGGGAATTGGCAGGACACACAAATGAGAGAAGCAACCTCAAAAAATACAAAAGAAGCTGTGGCTAGTTCCATTTCACTAGGAATACATTGATGAAGCCTCACTTCTTCTGTGTAAGAATAAAACTCAAAACTCAAGAACTTTTGTAGTTTTATAGAACAGGAAGACTCTGTTTCCTATGCATGTTGTCATTATTGGATGTCAACTACTTGGGACATTCTCCGTGGAGACAGATAAACGTAATAAAAACACTGTAGAAAAAAGTGTTTCCATTAAGACTGAAGTTTGAATGTTTTAAGTCAGTGGCTTGTGAAAGGTGGTAACCAGGCCCAAAGAATCATTGCTGCCTGGATACTTGTTAGAACTGGGGTTATCTGAATTTACGAATCAAACTCAGGGTGCAGCCCTGCAATCAAGCTTGGTGGGTGGCTCTGAGTCTTGCTAGATTTGAGAATCTTTGCTTAAAGTTCATGCATTTCAACCTTGACTGCATGTCAGAATCACAAAGATAGATTTAAAACTTTCCACATCCAAGTTATTCCCTAGACCAATTAAATCAAAATCCCTAGAGATGAGAACCAGTTGTCAGTTATTTAAAACTTTCTCAGTGAATTTTTGTGAACCAGGGTAGAAAACTATTGCTTAAATCTTAAAAATAGATTTTTCTTGAGAGAAGCAAGATTGTTTCTATTGAAACTTACTCAGAAAGATGTGAGGGTAGAAAAAGGATGAATTTGTTCAAGAGAGAACACAGGCAACAAAGGAACATAGAGACAAACAAACGTGTTAAATGTGTCATGTTAAAGGGACAATGACACGAGCTGGATGAGCAAGTCAATAAGAATATTTTGTTGAAATAGTCATAGTACATATGATTTAGGTTCCATTGTTTTTAAAATGCATTATACTCCTTTTTATTTTAATTTCTAATTCATGTATCATAGATAGCAAGAGTAATGGAACCATTATTTTAAGTTGCAGAGCACTAGAGACCCACTGCTTCAAAACTACTGCAAATAACTAAATGAAATCAGCTACGCAAATGGTCAGTTCTATTACCACTGCTACTGATGACTGATAATAAAGACAAAAATGAAAGCAACCTAACAAAAATGAAATCAACTTAAAAATTCTTCAAAAACAGACTGACTCTCCCTGCTATATGGGATATATAGCAGGGAACTGGGCGCTAAATTGTACTTGCACCAACTATCCTGTAAAGAAACATAAGCGCTTAGTAATAGTGTCAACTGGCAAATGCTCTGGGAAATAATGATTATTAAAGTTTTACTTCTTCTTATGTGGTTTCAGCATTCTTTGAATTTAGTACTATGTATTTTAATGAACAATTAAGTACAGAAAATAAGACTTTTCTAGATTAGAAAATATTCTCACAATTTCTGTTACCACAGATGGTCACACTGAAGTCTATTTCCTCCTTTTTTTCCCCCTCCTACTGTGTTTTCTGGTGCCATGAAAGATGTGGCATTACTTTTGATCTCGAACCTCAGAACAAGATGGTATTTTGTTTTTCTAGGAGTCAAATCCAGAAAAAGTCGGTCTATTCATAAGTACTTTTGTCTGTAATACTCCCTCAGTATTTTTAGCATTGTTGAATTTAACAAAACTCGTATAAAGCAACCCAACCTTTGTGGTTTATATTACATTATTCAGTGAGATAATCCAGCTGTTTTTTTCTACTCGCCTTTCGTCTCTTAGACTCTAAGATGAAGCTGTGTGTCTGACCCTCTGACACTGCCAGGGTCAAATTTGGCAGTATCCTGTCTCGATAGTGACTCTGATCTTAAGAAATGGGCAAGGTGATTTAACTTCAAGTTAGAAAATTAAGCCCTCTAATTTGGATGGCTACTGTGAAGGGCAATTCAGATATGTGATTGATTTTGCTAATCTATTCCATTCCCTCTTGGTGTTATGAGTCTGGAAGTTCCCAGAGGATAGAAGCAAAAGCAGAAGGTGGTGTGTGTGGGTGTGATGTGGGGCTGGGGGGGGAGGCAAAGAGGTAATTAGAATAATTGGCAGCTAGAGGGAGAGAGAGAATAAGCAAAAATGAAAGGAGAATGAATGAAAGAGAGAGATTAAAGTCTTGGTGTCGGTTGCCTGTATGCAGGACAAGCAGGTGGCTTCTATTCTGCCTTTGAGAGTTGCCTTTAATGAGAGAACAATCTCTCTTAATTGCTTTAGCAGTGTGTACCCAGAGGTCAGCTGTCCCCTCATCTGCTCTTGCTGTCCACCATGCTGTGTCTGTGTTCTCTGCACACCAGCTTGACTACAGATCTCATTATACTTTGGGGTTTTCTTAAAGATATATTCTCAAATAAGCAACAAGAGCCTAATAGATTTTTGCTAAATAATTTATATCAGCATGAAGGTGGAAGGAAAGTACTGCCGCATACTCCATGGCAAAATACATGAAATCCTAGTAGTTCTTGTTCTCAAGGTTTCTCTTTAGACACAATAGGGTTAATTTTTTTATTTCAGGGCCACACCCAATGGTGCTCAGGGTCTCTTCTTGCTCTGTGCTCAGCAATGACACCAGACACGGCTCAGGGAACAGCGGCCATTTGTGATGCAAGCGATACACATTGGGGTTGGAAAAATGAAGGCAAGCTCTTTAGCTCCTGAACCATCTCTCTGGCCCAGGTTTACTTTTTTTTTTTTTTAAGTTATTTGTAAAATTTCTCCAGGTATTTCAATTTTTTTCTCATTTCTTTTTGATTTCCCCAAAACTAATAAGTATAGAGGAGAAGATTAAAAAGGAAAAAAAGGTAGTCTAGGAAATGATAGAAACTGGGAGATAGGGTAGGTTTATTTTGGGGGGGGGGGGAGTTCACACCCTGTGGTTCGCAGGGGTTGCTCCTGGCTCTGCACTCAGGAATTACTCTTGGCAGTGCTCGGGGAGGTGCTGGGACCATATAGGATGCTGGGGATCAAACCCCAATCAGCTGTGTGCCAGGCCAATGCCCTACCTGCTCCAGCCCCGGGTAGGTTTTTTTAAAAAACATACTTTTTTTTTTTAAAGAAACAACCTACATTTTTCATTTGGTTATGTCCTATTTATTTAATTTAGGGTTTGGGGCCACCCAGGGGTTGTTCCTAGATCTGTGCTCAGGAGTGCCCCCAGCGGTGCTCAGGGGAGCACAGGAGTGCCACTGGATAGCAACGTAAAAGTTTTTGTTCTCAAGGCTTCCCTTGGAACCTTGCAGCACGCAAGGCAAACTCCCTACCCCCTGGACTATCTCTCCAGCTCCTCCTTTGGCCCTTTTCGTCAATTATATATATATTTACTTCCCAGTACTTTCCTTTGTTGTTGCGATGACCAGAGGCCACATACTAGCTTGGTTGTGGTGCTTATATATTTGGTTCCAGTGCTTATACTTAAGGCTACTTGCATAATCGGCCACAGTATTTGCTAGGGGTTGTCTGCATTCGTTGCAGTGTTTGTACAGGTAATTGGTCTTGCACATGCAATTGATGTAGGGTCATGAAAATTCTGCTGTAGTCCTCACCTGGGGTTGCAACTCATACACTGTTGCAATACCAACAATTCCCAACTGCAAAACTGGTAGGATCACACTCAGCATGTTAGGGACCTTTGCCACCAAGATACCTTATTTCTCATCACTGATACCTTTGACCTTGGCCACCAAAACAAAGACTTATGGGTACTAGATTTCATCTCAATTAAATTTCATAGACAATTCTTTTGCTTAAAGGAACTCTTCCAGCCCCTACCCCACCTTTTCTTTGACTTACTTTCCCCCTGCTAGTGAGTGGGCATTGAATTGCAGACGTTTTTTACTCATTACACAACCAAAACCCCTGTGGTTGTTGCAGTTGAAATTTTTTTCTCTTTTGTTTTGTCCTTGGCAGGGGGAGGATGTGTAAAACTTAGATTGACAAAGGGAGCTTTCATTTGTATTTGAAAAAACAGGTTCTCATCAGTTTTACCTGAGATAAAGAATAGCTGGAGATTTGAGGATCATGTGGAAGAGATGACTCTTCAGTTCTTGTGACATTTATTACCTTATCAAGGGTACCAGGTTGCATTGACCCAAACTGTATATCATCAAGGAAGAGAGACCGAAAATAGACTGTTGGATGATGTCTATAAATGCTGCCTCTTGACCTTGCATTTTGAGCTAAGCTATAATGGAGTGAACACAAGAATATAGCTTAGCCTGTATCGATGCCAAAATATTAGCTTAAAAATAAAGCTGAAGATCAGAAGTGAAACATAAGCACAGTTTTTTTTTTAATGCATAAATTCCTTATACTTAGAAACAGGGTCTTCTTTTTTAGTTAAGTTAGAAAGAAAAGCTGCTGTAACATTAGAGCATTTAAAAAAGTTTTAAGACTATATCACTAACAAGCAAAAAATAAAAATGAAAAAACCCTACAACTTAGCAAACTTGATCTCAGTTCTGAAAGGAGATAAATGTGAAGGACCTTTTCTCCACAGTCTGGACTGTTTACACATGCTGTTCACATCAATCTTTTGTAAACTGTGCCTTGCATCCATTCATAATGGTCTGATTCCTGTCTCATTTCCTCTGTTTATGCTGCTGCCCTCCATGTTGAATTTCTTTTAGAATTATGGCTTGATTATTTTGAAATTGGCTTTAAATATTGTAATTAAAGCTTTCTTTTAATCAAAATAAGTAGAAAAAAAGGATGCAGTCTAAAATTCATTTTGAATCAGCTTGCATCAAGCATCTGCTCACCAAGTGAGGTTGACACTAACATTTAGCAATGTAGCTTGTGTAAATTCACAGATAGTGGCTGGTTTTTCAAGTGCCCCCAAATTTCCTCATGTTTACTCATTTGGAGATACTCCAGAATAAGTCAGTGTGTGAAGAGTTAGAAAATAAATTCAGGAAATATGTGCAGATGTGCATCTTAAGGGGCATTTTATATTGGTGCATTTCCCCAGACTTCAGTTAATTCTGTGCTGGTAGTTGGGGTAGGCCTGGAGAGTTGACTAATGGAGACGAAGGAGCTGGGCTTTCTAGACTGAAAAAGAATGAAGCTTCTACTTCTACAACCCACACATGAATATTTCTCATGTAGGAAACATGTAATTTCCGAATGCAATTGTATATCAATGTATCATATTTTGTTCTATATACCCTTTTGTATTCTTAATTGCAGATCAAAAAGACTAACATTTACTTGAAAAATCTTAAAATATTTATTAACAGACTTTAATAACATAATCTGTTAAAATGAAAAAAAAAATTTTTTAAATCACTGTATCACTGTCATCCTGTTGTTCATGGATTTGCTCGAGCATGCACCAGTAACGTCTCCACTGTGAGACTTGTTACTGTTTTTGGCATATCCAACATGCCATGGGTAGCTTGACAGGCTCTGCTGTGCGGGCAGGATACTCTCAGTAGCTTGCCGGGCTCTCCGAGAGGGGCAGAGGAATCAAACTTGGGTCGGCCACATGCAAGACAAATGCCCTACCCACTGAGCTATCACTCCAACCCACTATATCATAGGATTATTACTAGTAAACAACAAAAAGTAGAAATTACTCAAATGTCCACCAAAAACAAAATGACTAGGCTTGTCCATGCCATAGAATACCACACAATAGTACGAGGCTGGAAGAGTAGGATAGTGGGAAGGTGCTGGCCTTGCACATAGCCACTAGCTTCGACTTCCGGCACCCCTGTATGGTCCTGAGCCCCACACGCATTCTTCCTGAGAGTAGAGCCAGGAATGACCCCTGGCATCCCTGAGTGTGCTCCCTCCTCCAAAAATTGCTTTTTAAAACAAAAAAATTTAAATAATATTGCTTTATTTCCACCATGTTCCAGAAATATTCTTATTATATCCAGCTAAAAAAGTATAACTAGTGGGATTCTTTCTATTTTCTTTGGGGGGTTCACACCCAGCTATATTCAGGAATTATTCCTGACTCTGTGTTCAGGGAAACATATGCAGTGAACGCAGGTCCCTAATACAATTATTAATAAAACCCAGCACCATCCTAATACAATTCCTGTGTATAAGGCAAGTGTGATGTCCTTTGCCCCTAAGTGGATTCTTATATACTTTCCCCTCACTCTTTTGTAGTATCACACAGCACACAGCCTCTGGAACACCCCACTGTATATTCACGAGACTAATCTTAGTAAAAAGGCTAATAACAATTAAGGATTATTATGGAAGTAGTTTGAACCTTGTGAACATGTAAGAGTTTGGGATGTTCTATGAGTGCCTCTATCTTACTCAGATTTACCACAGTAGTAAATGAAAATAAGAAGTTCAAAGGTGATTTCCTAGGTTTACAGAAATTTATTTTTGTATGTTCTTTTTAATGTCTGTGTCTAACATTTAACAATATAATTTGTATAAATTGAAAAGCAGAGAAGCCAGAGAAGGCAGTATGATTTTTATGTACACTATCTAGTGGCAAAAACTTTCTTTAAAAATAAATTTGGTTTTCAAAAGCTGTGACTCTAAAATATTATGTAAAATTTTAAAACTGATAATGAATGAAATGAGATTAGGACAGTAATTTCTGGTGGGAGTTGGGGATTGACATGAGGGGAATTTCTTCTTTCTTACTTCAGTGATGGTAAATGTTTTATATCTTGATATAAGTTTAATTTAAAATTCACCAAATATGAAACTAAGGTATTTTCATTAATTTTATTTATAGCACAGAGGATAGGGCATTTGCCTTGCACTCAGCCGACTGGGGTTCGATTCCTCCATCCCTCTTGGAGAGCCCAGCAAACTACCAAGTGTGTAAAAACACAAAAATAAAAAGAGAAGCGTGGGCGAGGGAAGGGACTGAGCCAAGATGGTTGGTCTCACCGCAGTTTATTCCAAACTTCTTTCTCCATTCTCCTCTGATTCTCCTCCTGCTTCTTCCTCCCCCATCCTACTTCATTCTCTCTCTCTCCTCTCGAACTCCCCCCCAGCTCCCTCATCAGCCTCGTTAAATCCCTCCACCTGCAGGGCCAGGGCTTACACAATAGGTGTGGTTACAGTCAGTAGGGGGTAAAGTTCTATCCTTTAGGGGGTGCTTTCACTAGGACAGAATCTCTTTCAGCAGGACATCCACCCAAGAGCAATATTCCATGGGTGTGTTTCTCCTCTCTTTGTCCGACTAGCATATAAGTATTCATATTATAAATCATTTTGTATGGACATAGCAAGAGACGCATTAAGCTTATAGAATTGCTCTCCAGGGGTCACCTTGATCTCAGACTACAGCGCTCAGGCCAGATTAGTCTTTCCTAGCCCTAGCAGGGCCTAGTCTTGTTGTTGCTTTTGGATCATGACATTACAAGCCCATGACCAAGCTCTTAACATATAGTTAAGCATTAGGTGCTTTGGCCAGGCCCAACTCGATGCCAGGGTAGCACATATCTCACTGCTTGCCCTGGGTCCGTCCTGTCCCTCGTTGGAACCCTGCTTTTGAGGGTGCTAGGAAGTAAGGCCAGCTGAGGCTTAAGTCAAGAATGCAGATGCCCAGGAATGAATAATATTTGAAGCCAATTAAATCCCATGTTACCAAAGCATATTAATAAATGTCTTTCTTTGTCCCTACAAAAAGGATATTATTTTAAGGTAAACTATTCAAAAGACATAAGAGAGGAGAAAGACAATATTAACTTACAATACAAGTTCACTGTCTTAGCAAGGTCTGACCTTACAAATTAACAGTTTGATTAGAGGAAGAGCAGATAAACTGGTAGAAGTGGTTACAGATAAACAAAGGAATGGGAGTGACTCGGGAGCACTTTGATGGGTGTAACTGATAAACCTAAGCTCCTAGTGGCAAGGGGAGCAGGACAAACCAATGATATCCAACACCAAGAGTATCCCACTTGCAAGGTAGAGCCTGGCAAGCTACCCGTGGCATATTCAATATGCCAAAAACAGTAACAACAAGTTTCACAATGGAGACATTACTCGTGCCACTGAAGCAAATTGATGAACAACGGGATGACAGTGCTGTTTTACAATAGCACATTGTAAAATGAATGTATCAAAATGAGATGAAGTTGAAATGTATAAAGATATATAAAGCAATATAGTGAAATTCTGACGGTTGACTCTAGAGGATAGGTAAATAAAGGTTTTTGGTAAAATTCCATTTTTTTAAATTTTTTTCATAAAATATACTGAGGCAAAGTGAATAGGTGTGCTAAGTGAGAAGTATAAAGTGGAACAACAGTATTGGTACATTATGGTAAATTGCAATAGGGTTGGCCAGAGGTATAGAACAGAGGCTAAGGCACTTGCCTTTCATGTAGCCAACCTTACTTTGATCCCTCGCACTGCGAAGTACTGCCAGTGTGCTCCCTGAGCATAGAGCCAAGAATGAGAATAAGCCCTGAGCACAGCTGGGTGTGACTCCACAAAAAACAAACAAAAATGTTTGTAAATATTGGCAAAATTGCTAATACTCGAATGACTATAGATGAGAAAGTACTACCTTGGAATAAGAAGTGAATGTGTTTCTCCTCTCTCTACTTTCCCCCTCTAACTCTGCAGTATAGCCAACCAGCCAATACTAATGGCTGAGCACACGGCAGGGCCTTCCTGCAGGTGTTGTCGCAAGGGGCAGGCACAGGGACAGCTTGGGTCTTTCCAAGGTTCACAACTGAGTGGGACAGAGAGTGAACAGAAAAATGCAGTCCTGTTTAATAAGCATTCCCTCCAATTTTTTTTAAAGAATTTTATTTTATTGAATCACCATGTGGAAAATTACAATGCCTTCAGGCTTAAGTCTCAGTTATACAATGCTGGAACAACCATCCCTTCACCAGTGCCCATATCCCACCACCAAAAAAAAAAAACCAAAAAAACAAACAGCACACCTCCCATCCCGCCCCTCCGCACCCCCCCCCCGCCATGTAACTGATAAACTTCACTTGACTTTCTATTTACTATGGTTACATTCAATATTTCAATACAAACCTCACTATTATTGTTAGGAGTACCCCACTAGTCAGACCTGTTGTGAAGAGGTATGAGGTTTTGGATTTCTCTACTTTAGCAACTAAGTCCAGGGAGATTTCTTCCAGATATTGGATCATTGCAAGCTTGTAAACCCTCTCTGTGGTCATCATAATATGGCGGTCGGCACGTCCTTCACCCCCAGCAAGGAAGAGGCAGAGAGAGAAATACCTTTCCCCTCCTGGACGGGCATGGGGCCTCGGCTTAGTTCTCAGTCTGGAGACATGCTGTGAGGAGCTGCCCATGCTGAAAAATTTAGCTGGCGTCTGGAGTCACGCTCATGCAGCTGCGGAGAGGCCTCACACACGTGCGACCCCCAGGATCACATTTTCTCCCTCCAAGTTTTACAAATGTTCAAGGTACAGGGTACTGAGAGAGAACTGATAGTATAATAAGTAAAGAAGCAGGACTTGAACCCAGGACTGCATGATCCTGGATGTAGCTGTATAATGAACAAACTGATTATGATCAAAGCTAGTAGGAGTTAAAGTCATCTAAATAATTTGTTTAATTTATAAACTTGTAAATAAAATTTTAGGGTTTCTAAGATAAATAATTTAATTTATAAAATAAAATTAGTTAACTAATGGTATAAATTAGTTGGTATAAAAGCAGGAAAAGAGAAGTTGTTTGTGACTTCATGAAGGCACTCTTAGGGAAGCTGAATCTTGGAGTTTAAGCATAATTTTAACAAAATGAGAGGGTGCTCGAGGGAAAGATTGCCTACAGTGTGGGCTACAGTGGGTACTGAGCATAGAATCACCAAAGAGTACATATTTGGCACAGTTTCTCACTTCATCTTATGCTAGCTTTGTGACTTTTAGAACACATCCAAGATTTAGTTTCCTCATCTGTAAATGCTGGTCATAACAATAAGATTTCAAATGGTTTATAAGAGCTTAATGAAATGATGCATGTAGAGAATTCAGTTCAATGTTTTTAAGGGCTCAGTGAATATGAGCTATCATTATTTCAGCCATTGGCAAGAAAATGCATGTCATGTTGGGAAGATTTTTCTCATTACATTAATTTTAGTCCAAATGTATAGAACACTTTGGGATATGGAAAGAACTCAGAGTTGCTTGCCTTGAGTTCTGTGGTGGATGCCCTGAAAAACAGCCTCCAAGGGCTGGTAGGCAAAGCTCTGTCTTTGTTTTTTAACTTCTGCAGTGAGTGCACTGCTGATTTCAAGTAAATTAAAACTGAAATATTTATGAAATTATACTTTGAAATCTCATACTCCTCTATTCAGCCTGGAGTCAAATTATGGAGGGAAAGAATTCATCCTAGATTCTTCCTGTTCATATTCCTAGTTCTCTGGCGTGTTTGTCTCCTTGGAGGCCCCTCACTAAACTCCATAAAATGCCCAGTGCTTTTTAGTTTTTTTTAAAGCTCTTTCCCCTGGCGAATCAACTGAATTTTCCTGCTCACAAATTTATCCTTTCTTGATCTTGTTATGTGTTATATCCAATTGACCTCACTTGTCTTTTTTCTCACCTCCCAACATGCACCTCTACATGGAGCTGAAACTGAATAACAGCTTAAGGTTGAAAGAGAGGAGTATTGTTTTAGGGTCACTCTAAAGATATATAGATGGAGACATCAAGAGAATTATTGGGATATATAGTTGTGCCTGTATATAGATATTCCCATACCTTTGGTAGGCCATGATCTCTATACCAAGACACTCCTATTAACATTTCTATTCTTATGAAGATTATATCTTAGTGGATCAAACAGGAGTATACCAGGAATACATTAGGAAATATACACTAGGAAAACTGAATAGAAATATTGATCACAGAATAATAAAAGTTAGAAGAAAAGGAACAGGATTGACTTAAGGGGAAATGGTTATTACCTTTGGTCAGGGGAACTTCAGCCTCAGGAATGGAGGAATATTGGCATTTTTGAGAAAGTTAAAGAAAATGTCTGTGTGTGTGTGTGTGCACGCGCGCATGCGAGTGTGTATGTTTTTTTTCACTGTGTGTACCACTAAGTGAAAAAAAAACATTTAAAAAATACCATACTGTATGATTCCAAATATATGATGCTGAGAAAGTTGTAACTATGGAGGCAGTAAAAAGATCACCCACATCCACTATTGGTGGGAATGATGAGTAGTTCAATCTTTTTGGAAAACAATATGAACACTTTTCATAAAACTAAGAATTAAACTCGTATACAAGTGGTTGTGTAGTGGAGGAACTGAGACAATGGTGAGGGGAGCAGATACTCTGGTAAAGAGTGTAATGTTGGAAATTTTTATGCTTGAGACTCTATGATTAACAGTACTGTAAATCACAGTGCCTCAACTCATATTTTTTGATAAATAAAATTATTTTTTTAATATTATTTGTTTGGGGCTGGAGTGATAGTATAGGGGGTAGGGGTGTTCTTGCATGCTGCCGACCTGGGTTTGATCCCTCACATCCCACATGTTCCCCCAAGCACTATCAAGAGTAATTCCTGAGTGCAGAACTAGGAGTCACCCCTGAGCATTGCCATGCATGATCCAAAGAGATGTGTGTGTGTGTGTGTGTGTGTGTGTGTGTGTATGTATGTATACATTGCCAGTGGTTTGCAGGGATTGAAGTAGGTATAAAATGACAGAATACAGACAAATTTTAGGGCTATGAAATTACTCTGTATGACACTATAATGATGGGTACCTGTCATTATACACTTGTCAAAACTCACAAAGTACCCTTGTATCTTAATGTAAATTATGTACTGTGAGTGATAATGTGTCAGTGTGGGTTTATCACTTAGTTATAACAAAGGCACCACTGTGTAAGATGCTGAAAATTAAAGACAGGAAAATACTGCTTATAAAACTATAGATAGGAGCCAGAGTGATAGTACCATAGGTAGGGCGTTTGCCTTGCATGCGGCTGACCCGGGTTCAATCCCCAGCATCCCACATGGTCCCCCAAGCACTGCCAGGAGTAATTCCTGTATGCAGAGCTAGGAGTAACCCTTCAGAATCGCTGGGTGTGACCCGAAAAGAAAAAAGAAACTATAGATAATAAGCTTTATTTTAAAAGAGTAAACATTCCAGGTAGCATTATAAACATGCTGTATATAAACAAAATATATAAATGTATAAGTGAAATAATGTTACTTTTAAAAAAATTCTACTGTGATTCTATTTTAGGCCTTTATATTGAAAACATCACACAAAATCTCCAACGACCTGTTAAAAACAGGCCAGGAGTCCCAAAATTGAGCACTGGGGACACTCAGGTTTTGAGCTGTCTTCGCACAGACCACTTGGTTTAAGCTGGTAAATAAGCAGAAACACTGTTTAATTGTTGCATTTGGGGTAAAAGTGAGCATCTTTCTCTAGATATCCTTTTGTTTTTGCTTTTCATATTGAAGACCAATGGTCTTCTGATAAGAGCGGCTCGTCAGCTGCTCCATAAGAGAGAGACCATATCATTTTAAATTGCAACTACATTTAATGTATTTAATGAAAATTGCCCTTTATGCTCAACCTTAGCCCAGCAACTCTTATCAATGCCAGAAGCCTGGCTCATTAATTAAAGCTGCCCTTGGATTGAGCTGCAAGTAAAATGATGATTGTCTAGGGAGAAAAACAAAGCAAAAATTGTCCTGTTAAGGAAGAAAGTATTTGCAAGGGTTTCTGGGGAAATAGCCTTTGTGTGTCTGGTTGGTTGAGGATTCTGGGTTCTGAGACTGCCACTTAAGAACTTAGATCCTCAACTAATGGAGGACTTTTAGTTATAGCAGTCTCATATTTAATAGTCTCATATAAATACTGAACAAATTTCTTACCCTCTAAGCAAAGCAGATTCAAAAATCTCCCAGTATGGCAAAAAATAATAATTCAAGTTTATAGATATTAAAACAATCTGATAATCTGGGTTTTGAGATCAAAATCATACAACTGATCATACAACAGGTTGTGAAGTCACAATTTGAACACAGGTCTGTGTGATCTGAGAGTGTGAATGAGCTCTTATATGATATTGTTGTGTATTAAGTTCTCAACAATAGTATCTATTAGTCACACATGCAGAAGATCATGATCAAAATTCTAAATGTTTCTTGCTTTCAAGTGATGGCAAATGTCCCTTCTATCATTAGTTTTAAATATGGCATAGATAAATCATACTCTTTTAGTAAATATCTTAGGTTTTTTTTAATAAATGAGATTAATTCCTAAGAATGTTCTAGGCTTGTTCGGCCTTTAATTATACTTATTGATGGAAATGCCAAGAAGTATATGAATACAGCGTAATTGCCAAGCCAAGAGAAAGCTAAATGTGTGATTATGGGTGTTAGAGGATGACTTCCTTAGAGTCAAGTGGGTTAAGCAGGCAGCTGATAGGGGTGCTAAGGGAGCAAGAGCTGGACTGGGTGTGGAGCATGACAGGTAAGGAAGGAGAATGAGACAGGCTACAGCATTCATGGGGTTTTCAGTGTGTGTGTGTGTGTGTGTGTGTGTGTGTGTGTGTAGACACTGATGTTGAGACAGCAGTTTCACAGAACTGCTCTGATAATAAAGTATGCAGGATGTAGACTGAATAAACAGCAAGAATCTGGCTATGTGAATTCAAAGAGGCAGGACTTCTCTTTTATGTGTATAAAGAGAAATCTATGCATGTCAGCTTAAGTCAGTTATTGCTATTGGAAACTATTGGTCTGGTTTGGCTTTTCCCAAATGATGACTTAATACTGCTGAAAAAAAAAAACTTGATTCTCTCTATAGTTTCTTACTTATTTTGGTAAACACAATGTCTAGAATATTTGGAATAATGCTTACAATATACAATTCAGTGATTTTTCAATGTATTCAAAAATTGTGCAGATTTCACACTCATTCCAGAACATTTTCATCACTCTAGAAAGAAAACCTACATCCATTATCCTACAAAGCCCTTCAGTCCACCCTAGAAAGTCACCAACTCTGCTCCTGTGCTTATGTATTTGCTTAGCCTATACATTTAAAAAAATTAAAATGTGCAATAAATGATCTTTTGTATCTGGTTTCTTTCAATTTATTGTATTTTTAAAATTTTATTTTTAACTTTTTAGACTACAATATTATTATTAATGGTTTCTCAAGGACATAATTCTGACACCACACCATTATCAGTATGCTTATCATATTTTTAAGGTTCATTAATGTTATACAATGAATCAGTAATACACCATATTTTAATTGCCAAATAAGATTGAACAGATACACAACACTTTTCAGTGAACTTATCAGTCGATGGACATTTTGTTTCTCCTTTTTGGTTTTATAAATAATATTGTTATGAACAAAAATGTGTGTACTAGTATTGTGTATACGTAGGGTTTCACTAATCTCTGATATATGACCCAAAGTGGAATTGTTTAAGCATATGAGAGCTCTATCTTTGACTTCTTGAGAAACTTCTGTATTGTTTTCCACAATAGCTGCACCATTTTACATTTTTGCTAGCAGAGTACAATGACTCAAATTTCTTCAGATACTTGTTAACACTTATTATCTGTCCTCTTACAAAGTATCCAAATGAGTATAAAGTGATATCACAATATGAGTTTTGCTTGATTTGCAACTGATTGCATTTGGTTTGTATTTTTCTAATGGTTAGTAATGTTCAGCATCTTTTCATAATATGTATAGGCTAGTCGTGCATCTTTGGGGACACAATTAAAATTTTTTGCCTGGTTTTAAATTAAGTAATTTGTCTTTTATAATTGAGAATATAATAATTCATATACTCTAGGTATAATTTCTATAACCTATTATTTATCAATATTTTAAAAGAAAATTTTGTCTTAGTTTTTGTCTCTTATGGGTTAGATATAAAACACAAACATTTTATTTTTATGAATCCTAATGTATAATTTTTATGGTTGTTAGTGCCTTTGGGTTAATTTACTACAAAATATTGCCAAAATATATTTTAAAATGTTTTATTTAAATGCTTTTATAACTTTAGTTGTAACAGATATCTTGGTTATATATTTTGAGGTGAGGTAGAGTCTAATTTATTTATTTTTTTTTATTGAATCACCATGTGGAGGGTTACATAGTTCTCAGGATTATGTCAGTTATACAATACTCAAACATCCTTCCCTTCACCAGTGCCCATCTTCCATCACCAACCCCCCCAGTATACCTGCCGCCCCCTCCCACCTCCCCAGTCCCCACCCTTGTAAGTGATAAGTTTCACTTCGTTTACGCTTTATCTCGATTACATTCCATGTTTCAACACACAACTCACTACCGTTGCTGGGGTTTCCCCCCAAAAAGAAAAAGACAGTCCTATTGCCAAGGAAGCATTTGATAGTTCTCCATTGCTAAGAATATAGAGATATTAAGTCCCGCTGTTTGTTACATAACTTTTCTTTTTCCCCCTTGCCCTGCGCCACCGAGTTCACGCCTGTTTAGTAATCACCATGCTGTCTGACAAAGGGAAAAAAAACCGAAAAGGATGGTTATTTCCCGTCATCAGCTGGCGTGGGGCTCTGGCTTACTTGATAGTCTAGTAGAGTGTCTGCAAGCAGTTTCTGGAACCAAAGGTCTTGCGCTGGTATCGGCTCTGGCTCGAGATTCCACCAGCGTCCCGCTGTTCCATGTACATAATTTTTCCCCTTATATCCCATTCCCACGCCACCAGGTCTGTTTGCTTAATGGACATCACACTATGGTTGACGCCACGCTGAGTTTCTTCCCGAGAAAGAAGGATATTTCTTCTCAGCTGGCGTGGGGATATAGCTTAGTTCAGTCTAGAGAGATGGCTACCACTTTGATTGCCTTCAATATTTTAGCAACAGACTTACTATTCTTGTTAGGATCTCCCACAAAAGTCCGACCCATTAAGAAGGAACCATTACATATTGCTGATGCTAAGATGACATTAGGTCGTGCGGCCGTGGCAGCGGCCGCGCAGTTTTGGGTTTCTGTATAAAGTCCAGGGAAAGTACAACCAGAAATAACATCACTACAAACTTTTACCCTTTTATGGTGCTCATAAGATGGAGAAACCTAGAGAGAGGCTCGACGTCTCCATTTTGCGCTCAGAAAGCCGTGGACCCTGCGCTGTGCTCGGGAGGAAGGGATTGAGAGAGAGAGGTTAAAAGAATTGGGGAATGCCCGGTTTCCACTCTCGCAGCCCGCCGTGGGGTCTCCGATCCCATGCCAGAATTAGTTCAGTGGGCTGTTTGGAGTCCAAGGGCGCTCTTTTGGGCTCTTCCATCATGCTCGATCCACAGCATGGCCAAAAGGCTAATTTAATTCTTTAGTGTACGTAAACAATTGTTCCTGCACCAACAGTTAAAAAGACTATTCATTATTAATTTAGTGGTTTTGGTGCCCTTATAAACGTCAATTGACTATGTATGTATGAATTTATATCTGAAGTTCATTTCTATTTTATTTACATATGTATATGTTTATCCTTACTTTAGTATCACATTCTTTTGATGACGGTAGTCTTATAGTTAAAATCAAAAAGTGTTAGTACTTCTTGCTTTTTCTTTAAGTGTTTTGGATATTATTGCATTTCTATGTGAATTTTAGGAATGGCTCATGAATGTTTTTCAAAAGAGCTAATGGAATTTTAATAGTATTGAATTTGTTGATCAACCTCGGGAGTATTATTATATTAATGATACTATCTTAAGCCCATTAACATAGAAAATCTTTTTTATTTAGGTATTTCTTATTTTAAAATGTTTTGTAGTATAATTTTACATCTATTTTCTTAGTTTCTAGACAATTTGCTATTTTAAGGTCATTGTAAATGCGATTGCTTTATTAATATTAATTCGGTTTGATTATTGCTACTTTATAGAAATAAAATTTACCTTTACAGTCATTATAAATCTTGAAACTTTATCAAATTCATTTATTCTTATATTTTTAATGAATTCCTCAGAATTTAATATATTCAAAATAATGTCATCTATAGATGGATAAAATTTTCCATCTTCCCTTCCATTCCAATTTAATTTTCTTACATTATTTCCCTGACTAGACATTTTAATACATGTTAAACAAGTGAGACAAAAGCAGACATTCTGGTCTTGATCATCGTCATCATCATCATCCTTTTGATTGTTGAATTTCTCAAGTAGTGTCAGTAACGTCTCCATTTGTCCTAGCCCTGAGATTTTAGAAACCTCTCTCTACTCGTCCTTCCCAATGGTGCCGCATTGGAGGTTCTTTCAGGGTCAGGGGAATGAGCCCCAACATTGTTACTGGTTTTGCCATATGAATACGCCATGGGGAGTTTGCAAGGCTCTCCCATGTGGGCAGGAAACTCTCAGTAGCTTGCCAGGCTCTCCCAGAGGGAGAACTAGGCTATAAGATGTCTCGAAGCCGCAAAGCTTCCAGGCTTGGTTTTATAGTCTCTAAATGTTGGCCATTGGTGGGATTACACGGCTTGGGGGCAGTTTCTGGGTATGACCAGCTAACTACTGGAAAATGGGGAATCTGGGCAGAAGAGGCACAGTCCCAATCAGAGCAGGCTTGGAGGTCTCAGCCCCTGGTCCCACACACCTGGGTTCCTCTACCAGTTCCTTCATGCATGAGGTTCATCCAAACGTGTGGAGAGGGGCCTTGAGCATAGCTGTGGCTAGGC
Organism: Sorex araneus; assembly: GCF_027595985.1. Classification (NCBI taxonomy): domain Eukaryota; kingdom Metazoa; phylum Chordata; class Mammalia; order Eulipotyphla; family Soricidae; genus Sorex; species Sorex araneus. The sequence goes on along the minus strand of NC_073304.1, from coordinate 136,901,061 downwards.
TCCGGAGGTCTTCAGCCGAGGAAGCTCTGCTCGGGGCGGGGAGGGAAACTGAATCCCACCCCCTCCAAGGGGCCCCTGGGAGGTGCAGGGGCAAGAGACTCTCTGCCTTGATATTTAAAGATATTTTTATTTATGTAATTGTCTTAGGTGACACCATTAAGTATTAGATGTCCTTTTATAGGTTGAGAAAGTTATTCTTTATTTTGCCTGCTGACAGGTTTTTATCTTTTTCCCTGTTTATTGGTTTGTTTGGGCGCCATATTCAATAGTACTCAGGGTTTACTCCTGACTCAGCGCTCAAGGATAACTTCTGGCTTTAATTGGAGGACAATATGGAATGCTAGAAATAAAATCTGGATCAATTATGTGCAAGAAAAATTATATTTGTTGTACTATCTCTCCAACCTAAGTCTTTTATTATAAAGCGGTATTGTACTTTATCAAATGTTTTTCCCATCTACTGAAATCATAATGTCATTTGAGTCTTTATACTTTTAATATAGTAAATTTCATTAACTGATATTCAGATTTTTTTTCCTACATGGAGGAAATGTGAGAAGTGAGGATTTGTTAATGGTGGCTTATTTACAGCATTTCCTACAAAGTTGTTGCATAATTAGCTAGATTACAACTCTAAAAAAATTTTTGTTAGTAAGACATTGTATCCAAAAGGTCTAAAAAACATAACATTAAAAATAAAATACTACTTTATTTTGTAAAATAAAATATAATAGCAGTAATTTTATGAAATAAAATATAAGACCATATTATTTTTTTTGGAAAACCCTTTCTAAGGTACCAAAATTTGAGTCAAACAGTACTCTAACATCCCCACCATGTTTTTTCTTTTATATATGCCATAGTAAAAAAAATGTTATGACATGGATATAGGCATAAATTTCTATCAGTCAACACCTCTGCCCCATTTAATATAAAAATTAACACAAAAATTTAATTCAAGCTTTCTTGGTGCATGTATATCCATTCATTAATTTTGTTTGGCTATTAAATCACCCATTATTCATGCAACAGATGTTTGTTTAATTTCTCCTGATTGGAGATTTAATAACTTATCCCTTGTTTAACTGCAACTTCTAATTCTTCGAAGGCACTGCGCTGGCAATATTGTAATGGTTTGTGTTACTGTTAATCTGCACATAGACTACCATTTCACTTAAAATCAAACTGTCTCATTCTTTATATCTCAACATATAGTTGCCTCTGATGTAGTTAGACTGCAGTATGTAGTCTAGATATTTGTGAGGCTGAATGAATAATAAGGAACACAAGAACAAAAGTCTCTCACATATCCTATGCAAAGACATTCTCCACTGGTTCAAAGGGAAATTAAATTAGAATCAAATATGATAATCCATTTTGCCTTTCTCCTATTCATCAACCATCTTCCCTGTTCTCATCTAATTTGGATTTTATTCTCAAATGTGATGAGAGTAACTGGAGGCTTTTAATCTGGAGAATCAATTCTAGAAAAAATAAAGTTAATGCAAACTAAGTCTTGATTAATTACCATGAAATTTAAAGCCTTGGGTTGGAAAAGAGTTATCTAAGTAGACCTAATTTACTAGCAATCCCTGTTTTAGGCTAATTTATTTATTAACACTTCTATTCATCTTATTTGATGACTTGGGTATTTAAATGTTTGTTTTTTATTTTTCATTGTTATAGTGTTTTCTTAGATTCATTTATATATAGGCATTATGAGAGGAATGGGCTTATCAGACATTTTCACCAAATTGGCTGGTGTAGGCAACCTACTAGGCATGGAGAATCAAGTAGAAAATGATGTAAATATGCTCCAGTGGGAAAAAAACTCAAGCACCAATAAAAAGGTACCTTACAGAACGGATAAAATTATTTATATGTAATACAGAGATAAAGTGTTGATATCCAAGATCTGTATTCACTAAAATTACCAACAGAAAATCCAATTATCCCCTCCACGAATGGGGTTAGATAAGCAACACTTCTCAAAAAAAAGACATATGGATGGCTAACAGGCATATGAAAAAGTGCTCATTATCACTCATAATTAGAAAAATGCAAATCAAAACTATGATATATCAACTTACACTGTTAAAATGGTGCATATCATAAAATCCAGAAATAGCTAGTGTTGGTAGGGTTGTTATGAGAAAGGAATACTCATCCATTGTTGATGGGAATGTCATTTAGTCCAATCACTATGAAAAGCAATATGGGGATTTCTCAAAAAAATATAAATAGGACTATTGTTATCTAACAATAGCACCTCTTTCCACCTATCCCCCAAAACATTAATTTGAAAGATTGTATGGTACACCTATGTCCATTGATGGACTTAGTACAACCCAAATGCCCAGCTGTAGATGAATGGATCAAGAAATTATGGTACTTATGAGGAGGTTGTCTCCATGGCTTGGAGGCTGGTCTCTCATTCTGGGCAACTCAGAGAAGGGAACACCAAGTAAAATGTGGTTGGAGGTCATGTGGGGGAAAGATGATGCGGGCCGAATATAGACTAGAGACTGAACACAATGGCCACTCAACACCTTTATTGCAAACCACAACACCTAATCAGAGAGAGAGAACAAAAGGGAATACCCTGCCATAGTGGCAGTGTGGGGTGGGGGGAAACGGGACTGGGGAGGGGGGAGGGATGCTGGGTTTACTGGTGGTGGAGAATGGGCACTGGTGAAGGGATGGGTTATCAAACTTTGTAAGGGAGAAACATGAGCACAAAAATGTATAAATCAGTAACTGTACCCTCACATTGACTCACTAATTAAAAATAAACTATTAATAAAAAAAAGAAATTATGGTACTTATACATAATGGAATACTATGCAGCTCTAAGAAAGAACATAATGTTGCAATTTGCAGCAACAATGATAGAACTAGAGGATACTATGCTGAGTAAAGTCAGTTAGAATGAAAGGGACAGAAACAGAATGCTTTCTCTCATATGTGTAGCCACAAAGAAGCAAGGTGAGATAATGGGAGACCTATCATACAATTAGTTTGGGGGGCAGGTGAGAGAGGGTGTGAGTCAGAGGGAGGGGAGAGAGATGATTACAGCTGTGGTGTCGAAATAATGTCCATGAGAAATCATTATTTATAGCAGTGTAAGCCAAAAAGAGTAAATAACACGCGCGCGTGCACACACACACACACACACACACACACACACACACACAATAAGAACTTACTTAACTATTAAGTCTGCCCTCTATGGTAGCATCTTCTAATTTTACAGTTTCAAATGTGTTGCGATGTTTGTTCTTCCAAATAGCTAGTGAATTATTTTAGGCAAAGGGCTATAGTACTGAAAAGCCTATCTAACCCTAGCATGATGTCTCATAAGAAGGAAGCATCCATATATTTTGTTCATTAAAAGTCTATGTTTGGCCTGAGGCAAGCATTATCCTCAATGGAGAAAAACTAAGGGCCTTTCCTCTAAGATCAGGGACAAGGATGCCCACTCTTACCACTTCTGTTCAACATAGTATTGGAATGCATATTCCCTGCTCATGGATAGGAAGATTTAACATTGTCAAAATGGCAATACTCCCTAAAGCACTATACAGATTCAATGCGATCCCTATAAGGATACCCATGAGATACTTTAAAGAAATTGATCAAACAATCCTGAAATTCATATGGAACAACAAGCGCCCACAAATATCTAAAGCAATTCTTGGGAAAAAGATGATGGGAGGCATCACCCTACCCAGCCTCAAACTCTACTACAAAGCAGTAACAATTAAAACAGCATGGTACTGGAACAAAGGCAGAGCCGCAGACCAGTAGAACAGGGTGGAATATCCCTACACACCACTGCAATTGTTTAAACATCTAATCTTTGATAAGGGAGCAAGAAATGCGAAGTGGAGCAAGGAAAGCCTCTTTAACAAATGGTTCTGGCAAAACTGAACAGCTACATGCAAAAAAATAGGTTCAGATCTCCACCTGTCACCATGTACTAAAGTCAGATCAAAATGGATTAAAGACCTCAACATCAGACCACAATTCATAAGGTATACTGAAGACAAGGTCGGCAAAACCCTCCATGACATTGAAGCCAATGGTATCTTCAAAGATGACACACCACTGGCCAAGCAAGTGAAAACAAAGAAAAATAAATGGGATTATCCTAAACTAAGAAGCTTCTGCACCTCAAAGAAATAGTGGCCAAAGTACAAAGACAGCCTACAGAATGGGGAAGGATATTTACCCAATACCCATCTGATAAGGGGTTGATATCAAAGATATACAAGACACTGGTTGAACTCCAGAAGAAGAAAACTGCCAATCCGATCAAAAAATGAGGTGATGAAATGAACAGAAACTTTCCCAAAGAAGAAATCAGAATGGCTGAGAGGCACATGAGAAAATGCTCTACATACTAATCATTAGGGAGATGCAGACCAAAACAACCATGAGATATCATCTCACACCACAGAGACTGGCCCACATCCAAAAAAACAAAAACAGCAAGTGTTGACGTGGATGTGGGGAGAAAGGGACTCCTTCACTGCTGGTGGGAATGCTGACTGGTTCAGCCCTTTTTGGAAAACAATATGGACGATCCTCAAAGAATTAGAAATTGAGTTGCCATTTGACCCAGCAATGCCACTTCTGGGAATATATCCCAGAGAAGCAAAAAGGTATAGTAGAAATGACATCTGCATTTCTATGTTCATTGCAACACTATTTACAACAGCCAAAATCTGGAAAAAAACTGGAGTGCCAAAAACAGATGACTGGTTAAAGAAACTTTCGTACATCTACACAATGAAACACTATGGATCTGTTAGAAAAGATGAAGTCATGAAATTTGCCTATAAGTGGACCATCATGGAGAGTGTCATGTTGAGTGAAATGAGTCAGAAAGAAAGAGACAGACATAGAAAGATCGCACTCAATTGTGGGATATAAAGTACTAGAATGAGACACTAACACCCAAGAGTAGTAGAGATTAGAACCAGGAGGTCTGCCTCACAGATTGGAAACTGGCCTCACATGCTGGGGGAAAAGGCAGCAGAGACAGAGAAGAGAACACCTAGCAGATAATATTGGGAGGATCCACTCAGGTTAAAAGCCGCATATCAAAAATATAGACTGAACATGGTGGCCACTCAATAACTCTATTGCAAGCTACAACATCCAACAGGAGAGAGAACAAAAAAGAATGTCCTGCCACAGAGGCAGGGTGGGGTGGTGGGGGTTGGGGTGGGGGTGGTGGGAGGGATACTGGGAAAATTGATGGAGGAGAATGGGCACTGGTGGAGGGATGTAAACCAAATACAAACATGAAAGTTCTTAAGTTTGTAACTGTACCCCACAGTGATTTACTAATAAAATTTTTTAAATAAAAAATAAATAAAATAAAACAAACTAAAAAAAAAAGTTCATGTTTGTGTTTTTGGACGAGGCAATAGAGCTTCTTGTCTCTTTTCCTTCCATTTGCCTTTACTTCTCTCTGGATGCCCTCTTAATCCCCTAGTCAGCTCTTGCACATGGTGAAAACATGGTTATCAAAAACTTCTGACTGGAGAGCAGCGGAACATCTATTTTGTTCTGGTTCCAAGTTTAACATTCAGGTAGAACCACTGATCATGTGTTCGGGTTTGACGTCTACACTTGGGCCAACAACCGTAATAAGGAGAATGTGACCTGTCTTGGGTCAAGTAATTCAACTGATGAGAAAGTGAGGTATATTTAAAAGTGATGTCTCAATTTGAAGCAGCAAGTTGGAGTCAAGGGAGAGCCATTTTAAATAGAACAAAGGGAATTCCTGAAAGAATGATCCGTAGAGAAGCAATAGCAGCAGCAGTTGGCACCTGGGACATTACAGAAAATTTGAGCCAGCCATTTGCAGACCAATGTATCTGATACCCAGAGGATGCATCTGCATGGTAGATTCAAGAGCTGCTCCCAGCTGGCTGCACCATGCTGGATCCTTTCATTGCTGATGCCTATGATATTATCCCACTTCTCAAGTGTTGCATGTATTTCCCCTTCTAGCCTCTTCTCCAAATCCACTACACATGTGTCAAAACTGCATCCACAGAGACTCCTCAGGGGCAGGTGCAAGGGTGTTTGAAGTGGAGTGCACACATTTCCTCTTAGACCCTAATCATTGGCAGGGCTTTCCAAGGGACCATTTTTCTAGGCTATGGCAAACATTCTCTAACAGCCTTGTCCCAGCTGACTGGCAGACAACACTTGGAGAGAGAAACTACTCAGTTAATTATCCCCTTATGCAAGGGCACAATTCAAGCTCATGGGGGAACAGAGCATAGTTCAAATTCCTTTGGAAGTTCTGTTAAGTTCGTGGCCCAAGACACAGACCCTAAGGCTTCCTGCTCCTGGCGGCCGATCAAAAAGATTAGCTTCTGTTGTCATTTGTCATTTGTACATTCAAGTGACATTGAAATGACTTAAGGAAAAGGAAAAAACCTACAGCCCTCTGCATGCTAAATATATAAAGGTCAAGCATGAATTATGGATACTCATGACATAGGGGCTGATGCCAATATGTTAAATCTCTTAGCCTCTGTGATTATGCACTCATCAAAGATTTCTGAGCACTGATGCCAGGCATTAGGGATAGGACAGGGCATAGACCCCTCCATGAAGCAGGCAGGAAGATAAAAATGAGAAAGCTACACATTTAGGGTTATGAATCAGTGTGATAGTGTTCAGCCTTGCCAAGTCTGAGTCCTTTGGCCTCTGGGTCACTGCCCTCAGATTCTGCAATTGGCTGCTGTGTGAGGCTGGCAGAGATGGGGGTTATTCAGACTCTGAAATGAGGGCCTGTGTGGCCAATGCTTTCCATCTGATCCTGACTGATGATGGAGAGGTCAACAGCTGTCAAACGGACGGTCCCCTTGCTGGCCTGAGGCCAAGACTTGCACTGCCCTATATCTAGAATTCACATTCCTACAGCTCTTTGTACCTTTCAAAGCCCTTATCCGAGCAAAAGTCCTGGAAAACCAGAGTATCCAGAATCAAGGACAGTGTTCTGGGCAAACCAATTCATCTCTTAGCCCTGTACATTACCATGGGTGTCGCCTGATCTAAAAGCTCCCAAGCAGTGCACTTGGACTGCAAGCCCCAGTAAATGAATTGGAGCATCACTTGGTGCCCTTGCTTTGCTCCTTTCTTTACCTCCTCCCCAGTTTAGCCATGTGACTTTCATTTTTAGATTTGGAATTTGCAACTGATTTCTGCAGCTGCTTTGGGAACACATTTTGAGCAGAAGTTAGACTGCACAGCTGACTATTGTGGTTCCCCACCCCCAGCACATTTATATGCAAATAGCCAAGAGCCTTGTTTTTGCCAGCACTAAAAGAGAATCAGAATATAGAGGTTTTTCTTTTTTTTTTTTCTAGAGGTCTTTCTCTGCTGCTTCACTTTCCATGACTTTTCTCGTTGCTTTCTCAGGAGGCAGGGGAGATATTTCTACCTTTATTTTGCCTCTTGTTGTCTCCAGTTCATGGCCAGACTTTTTTAAAATTCTCTTTATTAACCAAGGCTGAATAAACTTCAGACTCTTGTTGTAGCCTTTGTTGAAAGATGTTGGTTTTTAGTATTTGTCAGTTTTCATAGGGAAGGATCCATCCTACTGGTAGCAAAAAAATATATATATATTTATTTATTTATTGAAAAGGAATATACTTGTCCCCAGGCTAGAGATGATCTTATGATGACTCCACATTTCTTTACTTTTTCCAAGGGGTAGTGGAACTCTGGAAATTATTGCTAGCCTTCTTAGAGTTGATCTCTTCCAGAATTAAAAAAAAAAAAGTCATATATTTAAAAACAATATTTCAAGTGATCACAAGTTTCTTTTCTTATGACCGCCTGATCTCATTCGCCTTACTCCAGCAACATCTCTGATCCTACCTTATATTCTCTTTAAATTTAAATTTATCCCACACTGCTTTGAGATTTTTTGTGTTTTGTTTTCTTCCAGCAGTGCATGGAATTGAATGCAGGACTTCACATATGCAAAGCAAGTGCTCCAACACTGACCTACAGTGCTAGAACCCACACTGTAATTAGATATCTTGTCTAACTAGTTTTTTTTAATCTTGGATCATTCCTTCATCTATTTGTGTGTGTCTTAGTTGACTTCTACATGTTGGAAGAATACTGACCAGTTATTGTGTTGAATGTTCTTTAATTTTGTTTTGTATAATTATTCCCAGAGGATTTTAATGTGGACACTGATGCAAGTAGTTGAAGAAAAGATAATTATATTTACTAAGTTATTTGTTAGGCCCCAAGGAAACTGGGGGAGAGAACTAGAGAGGGAATATATTTCAATAGAACCTGGGTCTGTCTTTGGTTTAGTCTATTCCCAGGTCCTTCTCCTAGATCTCACTCTCTATCTTGTGTTGTTCTGGGGCCAGACTGATAGTGCAGCAAGTGGCCGACCCAGGTCCCTGACATCCCATATGGTCCCCTGATGCCACGAGTAAATGCCAGGAGTAATTCCTGAGTGCAGAGCCAGGAGTAACCCCTGAGCATCGCCAGGAATAATAATAGGAATAACTTCTTTTGTCCTCTCTCATTTCTTCTTTATATCTGGGACCCAAATGAGATAATTTATTTGTTTCATTGAAGAAGTGTCACTTTCATAGTTGAACCAGATCTCTTAGCTGCTTAAAAGCCCACAAACGTTGGCCCATCTCCCAAGGCTTGGGACTTAGCCTCAGCTCCAGTCCCATCTCTTACTTTCTTATTTCCTCTGCCATTTATACTGCAGTTCTCAAGAGTTGGGTGTGAGCCAGTCTTTGCATTTGCTGCTCCTTCTACCAGATTCTCTTCCTTCTTGGGACCACATGGCTGATGTCCTCATTTCTGTTAGATATTTTTTCTCTGGTCTTTCTCACTTTCCTTACCATCACTTAGACTTCATAGCTCACACCACCACTCCACATAGAAGGGATATTTGTCTTTAATTCACCCCTATGTCTTCAGGACCCAGATTAATGGTTGAGGTATAACAGAGGCTCCAAAGGTATTTGTATAAGTGAATAATAAATGGAATTAATGAATAGCTGAATAAATGAATAAACTACTCATTTTATTATGAATAAAATAAAATTATTCATAATAATTTTATGCATTATTATAAAATTAACAATAATTTTATAATACGTCATCCCATTGCTCATCCCGTTGCTCATCAATTTGCTCGAGTGGACACCAGTAACGTCTCCATTTTGAGACTTGTTGTTACTGTTTTTGGCGTATTGAATATGCCATGGGTAGCTTGCCAGGCTCTGCTGTGCGGGCAAGATACTCTTGGTAACTTGCCAGGCTCTCTGAGAGGGGCAGAGGAATCAAACCCAGGTCGGCTGCGTGCAAGACAAATGCCCTACCCACTGTGCTATTGAATAAATGAATGAAATAATAATTAAAGAGAACTCAAAACAATTTAATAGACTGAGAGTAGATTCCATTTGAATGCCAAATAAGAAGCATTATTTTTTTAAGAAGTGTAAGCACCTATAAAGGTTGCTTTTATTGTTAATATGTTAATAAAGTTTTTTTATTGTATTGATTCACTGTGACATATAATTGCAAGTTTTCATGTCTGAGTTACAATCACACAATGATCAAAAACCCAGTGAGCATTCCCCACCACCAATATCCCCAATATATCCCCACCTTTCCCACCCTTCCATTGCCTTCATAGCAGACAATATTTCCCATACTCTCTCTCACTCTCTCTCTACTTTTGGGCATTATGGTTTGCAATGCAGATACTGAGAGGTTATCACGTTTGGTCTCTCATCTACTTTTGGCACACATCTCCCATTCCGACCGATTCCTCCAACCATCATTTTCTTAGTGGTCCATTCTCTATTCCAGCTGTCTTCTCTCTGCCAGCTCATGAGGCAGGTTTCCAACAATGGAGCAATGTTCCTGGCCCCTCTATCTACTGTCCTTGGATGTCAGTCTCGTGTTATGTTATTTTGTACTTCACAAATGAGTACAGTCCTTCTATATCTGTCCCTCTCTTTCTGACTCATTTCACATAGCATGATACTCTCCATGTCTATCTACTTATAAGCAAATTTCATGACTTCATCTCTCCTAACAGCTGCATAGTATTCCATTGTGTAGATGTACTAAAGTTATTATTACAGTTAATTTTTTCTTAATCATTAACCATACTCTCACTGCATAACTCACCCTTCATTTTCTGCCACCATCCATTTACCAATTTCTTATTCCTTCAGCACAAGGAAAGATGAGCCCAACTCTCAATATACCCAAATAACCATTTTTTTCTACTTGGTGAGAACAGGTTGTCAATACATATGTTTTCTTATATTTTTTGTTTTTATCTGAGCCACAGTTAAAAGCATGAAGAAAGGTAGATTGCTCAATGTCAAAGCATGGACTTGAAAGCTAAATTTATTTGCCAGTTTCTGATAGGATGGAATGAAAGCAGACTCTTGTAACAAAGCAAATATTTCTATGTGCCAGGCAATATGTATGTATATTGATGTGTCTTATGTGTGAAATTTATCTTTACTAAAATCCTAATTTGTATGTATGATCATTATTTTAGTGCTATGGCAACTGAGGGTAATACTAAAGACAAAGTCAGCTGGTTGAAGACAAGACAGAAAAAACACAGGTGTTTTGATGCTGTGTCAGTATTCCTAATTCGCATCAATAATTAAATAGTTGCATATAACCAATCACATCTATAACCAGTAGCAAGGATATGAACTCTGCAGGCATGTTAAAGCAGAAATTGCTTAAGGCAGTGTTTCTGAATCTTTTTCTATAACATCCCCCTTCTGAACTTGTGGGAACCTGTCCTACCAGTTGGATAGGTTCAACTATCCTCCTAGTCTAATGTCATGGTTCCCTCTTTGCAGTATTTTACTTATGTCTCCCTAAAATACTCTTGGGGACCTACTGGAGCCATATGGTTGGGAAATTCTAGCTTAAGGGACTGAGGTAATAGAGTTATTCTGATTTTAGAAGCTCACAATTTGGTTTAACCATTAAGCTCATGGTTTAACCATTTTTTAGGTCTGTTTATTCTTTCTCACCTTCACAGGAAAAAACTTCCAGAGAATTTTTGTGTCGTATTATGTGGTGGTTCTTAAAATGTGGTTTCTGCGACAGCATTGTCTGCTATGGGGAGTCAACAGAAAAACACAGTCCTGACTTTTTACCTCTGGGCTTGTGAATAAGAGAAACCCTCAAGTTGAAGACCAGGATTCTATCATTTATCACACTTCCAAATGATTCAAAGTCCCAATTATATTTGAACATCACTAGTGCAGTGGTAGGGATAGTTTGTTTGGTTTCTTATATTTGAATTATAGCTTACTTGATCTATGACTTTTGGAAAAATGCTTCATCTCTCTCTCCACTTTCAAATTTGTTCACCTGCAGATAACTACTACCTACATCATTGCTGCCTAGTTAAGTGTGTCAGTATATATGTTAGTGTTTATGAGTTACCATAATATAACAATTTTTGGATAATGAGCTCATGTTATTTAACATTAGCTATATTTGCATTACATACTTAATGATACTTATATCATCATCATCATCATTACGTTGATTGTCGATTTTCTCGAGCAGTCTCAGTAACGTCTCCATTCGTCCTAACCCTGAGATTTTAGAAGCCTATCGTTACTCGTTCTTTCCAACAGTGCTGCATTGGAGGCACTTTCAGGGTCAGGGGAATAAGCCCCATCATTGTTACTGGTTTTGGCATATGAATACACCACGGGGAGTTTGCCAGGCTCTCCCATGTAGGCAGGAAACTCTCGGTAAATTGCCAGGTTCTCCCAGAGGGAGAATTAGGCCATAAACTATAAGCTTCCAGGAGCTTGGTTTTATAGTCTCTGGATGTTGGCCGTTGATGGGGCAGTTTCTGGGTGTGATAGCCTAGCTACTGGAAAATGGGGGATCTGGGTGGAAGAGGCCCAGTCCTGATCTGAGCAGGCTTGGAGATCTCAGTCCCAGGTCCCACACACCTGGGTTCCTCTGCTGGTTCCTTCATGCATGAGGCTTGTCTAAACATGTGGAGAGGGGCCTTGAGCATGGCTGTCGCCACAGCCATGCTCAAGGCATGCTCAAGGCATTTATATCAAAACAAAATAAGTAAATAGGATAGAATAAAACCATGCCTCAGAGCCAGAGAGATAGTACAAAAGTAAGGGCTTTGCAGAAGGCAAAGTGTAGATAAATCCCATTGATAGCCAGCATCATGTATGGTCCCCTGAGCAGTACCAGGAATGATCCCTCCTTATCACAGAGCTAGGAGTAAGTGCTGAGTGTATCCAGCTGTGGTCCTCCAAATAAAAAACAAACCAAACAACAACAAAATATTTCCCTTTGCTTTCCCTTTACCCCCTGCTGATGTGGATGCTTTAAAGATAGCCCAGCAATTCTGTTAAAAGTGTGTATGTCTTGATCAGCTGACTCCTAATGATCTGATGATGTCAATATGTGCTATCATATGAACTTATAAACCCCAAACTCCAGGAACTACAGTTCAGTTTGTTACAGAAATAACTCAGACCCATCTAAGTGATAGCAGGAGAATTAGGTAAAAATTTTTATTTCTGTTCTTTGGACTTTACAGCTCTATTTGGAGTCCACTGATTCTGCAGGCTCTGTGGAGAGCCCTGTGTAGAATCTTCTCGAGCTTTGTGCCCTTCCACACTTCCTCAGAAGAAAGGGCAAAACTGATGATGACTCAACGCAGTGATATTTACCTTGCTTTTGCCTCCTGACTCTCTGTATAGAACAAAATAACTCAGAAGGGACTGAAGGCACTAGAGGCCAAGAAAAGCAGAAAGAGGCTTAGGAGCAGAATATTTGGAAGTTAATTGTTATTCAGACCATAGTTAAACCTTGTCAGGAGGCTGGGATAAACAGGAGTGTTGTTTTCTGGAAAATTTCTGAAAGTTGCATTTATAACAGATGCTTTCTCCCTTTACTGTCTGAACTAAGCGTGGGCCAACTAACCTGACTGACTCATCTATTTTTCCCCCAAATATGTTGAGGGAGAAAGAATTGAAAAGAAGGAACTAGCTTTAGGAGGTAAATGTGACAGCTATTTTTAAAGCTCATCCAGAACACTAAACAATGAATAATAGTCAGAGACATTTGAAAATAAAGTAAAGGCTTTGAATTTGTCTTAATAGATATCAGAACATATTGTTCAACTACAATAATTAAAACAAAGTGGCACCAAGGAAATCAAAGGAAGATGCAAACAAGGAAATAGATACTTATATAAATGCGAAATAGATATATATTAAAGAAATAAACCCAAGATTATGGCATCAGAAGTGTTATTTAATAATTGGTGATGGAAATATTTATTAAGTTATAGACTTTAATAACTTCCTACCAAATGCTAAACACTCAAACTAATATAAGGCACATTAAATATTTAATATTTAATTGCACATGTGCAAAAATCAAAAGAAAACAAATAAAAGGAAAAGAAATAAAGGGGAATGCCTGAAACAATTCCTTTTCTGTAGACAAGAAAAAGCTTCTGAAGTTCAAAAGCTGAACATTTTTATAATCTGTAATAATCGACCATACACAGCTCCCCTAGCTATGGCTTTCTTTTGAGTTTTTTTTTTGTTGTTGTTGAATCACAGTGTAACACAGTTACAAAGATGCTCATGTTTGAGTTTCAGTAATATGATGTTTCAACACCCATCCCTTCACAAGTGTACATTTCTCACCACCAATGTCCCCTTTTCTTTACTGCCACCTCTATGGCAGCCCCTGTCTTTATTTTTTGACATTATGGTTTACAATACAGATAATGAGAGGTTATCATGTTTGCTCCTTTATCTACTTTCACCAAGCAGTTCTTATCCAGAATGATCATTTCTATTATAGTCATACTGGTACCTTTATTTTAATTGCCCTCTGTCTTCCCCTCACCCCCTCACTCTTGTGGCAAACTTCCAAACCATTGACCAGTTCTCCTGGCCCCTGTTTTTACTTGCCTTGGATATTAGTCTCATACTAATTTTTTAGTATCCCACAAATGAGTGCAGTCATTCTATATCTGTCTTCTCCTGACTCATTTTACTCAGCATGATACTCTCCATGTCCATCCACTTAAAACAAACTTTCATGACTTTGGTTTTCCTAACAGCTGTGTAGTATTCCACTGTGTAGATATACCATAGTTTCTTTATCCAGTTGTCTGTTCTCAGGCACTCAAGTTGTTTGCACTAATCATCAAGGAGATGCAAATCAAAACAACAATGAAATATCATCTCACACCACATAGATTGGCACACATCAAAAAGAGCAAGAACAACCTGTGCTGGCATGAATGTGGGGAGAAAGGGACTCTCATCGTTGGTGGGTATTCTGAGTGCTCCAGACTTTTCAGAAAACAATATGGGCATTCCTTAAAAAAATTAGAAATTGAGCTTCCATATGACCCTGCAATATCAGGAGGGTGCAAAAAAACACAGTAGGAGTGACATCTGCACCTGTATGTTCATTGCAGGCATAGGATGACAGCACTCATTTGTGGAATATAAAATATCATCATATGAGACTGACACCTAAGTACAGTAGAGACAAGGTCAGGAATATTGCTCCGTTGTTGGAAGCATACCTTATGAGCTGGGGGAGAAGACAAATGGGATAGAGAAGGGATCACTAAGTCAATGATGGTTGGATGGATCACTCAGGATGGGAGATGTGTGCTGAATGTAGATAAAGGACCAAACATGATGGCCTTTCAGTATCTGTGTTGCAAACCATAATGTCCATAAATAGAGAGAAAGAGGGAGATTGTCTGCCATAGAGGCAGGGAGATGGGTGGGGCATGGTGGGGGGGATACTAGGGACATTGATAGTGGAAAATGAACACTGGTGGAGGAATGGGTGTTTGATGATAGTATGACTGAAACTCATACATCATGAAAGATTTGTAAGTGCTGCTCATGGTGATTCAATAAAAAAAAATAATAATAATTCCTTAAAACATTAGAAATTGAGCTCCTATGTGACCCAGCAATACCACTTCTGAGAACATATCCTGGGGTTCCCAAAACACAACAAAAACACCATCTGCTCTCTTTTGTTCATTGCACCACTATTCACAATAGCCAGAATGTTTTGAGTTCTTAACAACAAACTATAAACCAGATCCAGGATAGGTCAAAGACTCCAAAGTCTTGTTCTACTGTTCTTATATTTTCATAGAAAATTGCAAAGGAAAACATTCTTGCTCTACTATTTTAAAATTTTCATAGGATGTATTACAGAAAACAATGAGATTCTGCCTCCCCCCTTCCATCTCATCATTTAGCACTCTTCTTAACTTGGGATGGTTTTGTTCATCAAAGATATGCAGACAACAGTCTCTCCCTAAGCTCATATGGCCCATTTGGTTTGGGGGAGTGGAAATTGAAAACTTACTGGCAAGATTTTGAGCTACCTCTCAAAGGAGGGCATTGTTTTGCTTTCCAAGTGGGAGTGAAGTTAGATAATCCGCATGCTTATTTCATTTTCCTATTGGGTACTGGGCCAGCTTACATTTTCTAGGAGCTTCTGAGCATAGGGCCAGGTGACTGAGCTTCTGCAAATAAAACATGAACAGCAGCTGTGAGATCCCTCTGTGATTGACTGAAAACAGTCTCTAGTCTCTTCTTCAAGTAGATAACTTGATGGGATGGGAGAAACAAAGACTCCTGAGGTGCAGCCTGTAGAAAAGCTGATCGTCCCATAAGGGGCTACAAGGAGAGTGAAAGTCAACCTTTATTCAGCTATCGAGATTTCACTGTTTTTCCAGAACAACTGAGTCAATTCAACCTAAACATCCCTAAATTACATCTACTCTCAGATAAAAATAACCAGAGGAATCAAAACACAATTCTTGATTTGTTTGAAGCAGACACAGTGAGCTAATTTCCTTCCTTAGAGTAGGCATACTTTCCAACTCAAATGAAATTCTCAATAAATCTTGACTTCTGAGAGCTTGGTCTTATAGTCCCTAGATATTGGCTGTTGGTGGGATTGCATGGCATCAGGGGCAGTTTGTGAGTGTGGCTGCCAAGCTACTGGAAAATGGAGGGATCTGGATGGAGAAGGCTCAGTCCCAAATCCAAGCAGATTGGAGATCTCAGCCCCAGGTTCCGCACACCTGGGTTCCTCTGCTGGTCCCTTCATGCATGAGGCTTGTCCGGACGTGTGGAGAGTGGCCTTGAGCATCTAATAGCCTTGTTCTCCTTCTTGGAGAACCTGAAAAGCTAGCAAGAGTCTATTTCCCGCATGGGAGAGTTTTGCAAGCTCTCCATGACGTATACATATCCCAGATACAGTAATTGATATATACATACCTCTCAGAGAGCCTGGAAAGCTACCAAGAGTATTCCGCCCACACAGGAGAGCCTGCCAAGCTATTTGATATGCCAAAAACAGTAACAATAGGTCCCATTCCCTTGACTCTGAGAAAGCCTCCAATCATTGGGAAAGACGAGTAAGGAGAGACTGCTAAAATCTTGGGGCTGTGTGTAATAGAGATGTTACTGGTGTCCGCTCGAGTAATCGACGAACAATCAGATGACAGTGATACAGTGATTATTTGCTGTTTCATTATTGTTTCTTGCTTTCTGGAATTGGGGAGAAGCCTCCTATTAGCTTATTAAAACAGTAACCATTCATTTTTATCCCTCTTCTGTACTCTCACCTGTCTCCAAATAAAAAAGGACCAAAAAAATCCTAGTCACTAGTCTCATAAAAAGACTTTACTAATGTATTTCCAAAACAGAGTAAAATTCCTTCATTTATCTTACAAGTATTAATGAACATGTTTTATGTGACAGGTACTATTACAGAGCTTGGTATTCTCCAGTGTCTGTTAAACAGTTGGATGTTTCCCCATGGTGCTCAGGGCGATTCCTGGCTTTGGGCTCAAGAAAAGGTTGTACTCAGAGCATGTAATGCTGGGAATTTCAACCTAGGTCATACACATGCAATGCCAATGCCTTACCTCCTATATTACCTCTTTGGCCTAGATGAAAGTCTTCTGCATTTCCTAGAGCATATATTTTCTTCATGGAGAAAAATGAGCTTTTCAATATGTTTTTATCCCGTACATTTAATGAGAAAGTAAACAGTGTGATATATACCAAAGTGCCATGGAAAGGGCTGGGGGGGGGACTGCAGATGAGAAGACCTGAGGAGAATATTTTTTGTAGTATAAGAGATGATAGTCATTGGGGACAGAGAGATAGTATAGCAGGTAGGGAGTTTACCTTGCATGTGACTGACCTGGGTGATTCCTGCACTACTTTCCTGAGCCCTGCCAGGAGTTATTCCCAAGCAGAGATCCAGGAGTAAGTACTGGCTGTACGCTGCCACATGTGCCTCTCCCCAAAAAACACAAAAGACAGAGAGAGAGAGAGAGAGAGAGAGAGAGAGAGAGAGAGAGAGAGAGAGAAAGGGTGGTGGTTGTGATAGTCTTGCTTGTTTTATTTTAATTATTCAAGACTTCAACAATTTTTGAAAATTATTGAAGAGATTCTGATAAAGTGAACAAAATAGTACATGTATAGCTAAAGAAAAAGAAGCCTAGGAGGTATAATATAAAGCTTTAATAATAGGGTCTCATAAGCTTAAGAACACTGGCGAGACTAAAATACTGAAGCTGTGGAGTAGAATAGGAGGAGATGGATTTACAGAGGGTGTGTGTGTATGTGTGTGTGTGTGTGTGTATCCTCAGGATATTTTAAGAATTTTATTCTTTAATGTGAGATGATTGTTGAGGAGTCATTCAGTCATAAGAGCCAGAAACCTAATTCAAACTTGATTTAAAAAGGAGTTTATTAACTCACATAACCTGTCAGAAAAAAAAGTTACAGATCTTCAGATTTATATATATATACATATGTATATATATATAGTGTGTGTATTGCTTTTTCACTTTGAAGATTCCACAAATATATTTATATGTATATACATATACATATATACCCACACATACACACACAGTCATTGTGACATGTAACCGCATACCATGTTTCAGGGACTATACCTTATTAATAATATTGAAAATAATTTATTGTGTATTCTGTATTAAGGTTATAAGCTTTATTAATCACTGAAATCAGGGACATAGCATCATGTGGCAGTCTGTATCCCATGCTTGTCCTTCCTGACTAGGATTTGAAGATCAATTCAGAAACTGTATAATAGAAATTGGTAATAGCTTGAAAAGTCTCATTATCTGAAAAGGCAGGGACAAAAGCAAGCAAAATGATAAATGTCAGATACAAAATTATTGAAAGCTAGTACAAAGAGAACGAAAACTTTGATTGAGTAAGGAACAAATTGTATGTTAGAAAATAATGCAATTAAAACCATTTGCAAATAGAAAATTACATGTAGGAAATTAAAGAATAATTCTTTTGCTCTCTGAAAAAATACAAATATTAATAACGGAATTTAAATTCCAACTGACCAATAACCAAAAATATTAACATATTTTTTCCCCACCAGAAGGGGCAAATCTTTCAAACCTTTAATAGCTAATGCAGGATAATTGTTTAAACAGCAGCAAATCAGGTTTTGAATTATTTAGCGTTATTATTTATGGAATGTTCAAAGTCAATGTTGGTTCTAAATAAATGAAAATTCTCATGTCCTAACTGCTACTAGTGTGGCTTTGAAAGTAATTTGATGAGAAGTGTTAATTGTCCATGAACCCTAGTTGTCCTCTTGGGAATACCTACAGATTAAGGCAAAAGTGTGTCTCAGTTCTTTTGAATACAAAAAGGATTTATTGTAATTTTATTTAAAACAGGAAAATACCTTCATGTAATATAAGTGTCATAGAATAGAGAAGTGGTAATATATTCTTTAGCAATATTATTGAATATTTTGAAATTACTTTAAATGACCTAGGAAAATTAACAAAAAATGCTGTGATACTCCAAAGTTAAAAAGCAGTGCACACAAATGACGTGCCCTATAAATCAACTCGCAAAATTTGTTCTGATCTTGCAGAAATACTGTGAGATATGAACAAATTAAAAATATTACCTGTGATCTTCCTGTGGAGTGATAGCACAGCGGGTAGGGTGTTTTCCTTGCACTCAGCCTACCCGGGTTGGATTCCTCCGCCCCTCTCGGAGAGCCTGGCAAGCTACCGAGAGTATCCCGCCCACATGGCAGAGGCTGGCAAGCTACCCGTGGCATATTGGATATGCCAAAAACAGTAACAACAAGTCTCACAATGGAGACCTTATGGGTGCCCACTCGAGCAAATCGATGAGCAACGGGATGACAGTGATGACAGTGATACAGTGATCTTACCAACATTTTTTATAATTTGTATTAATGATTTCAATAAGTGGATATATGTATGAATATATACATTTATTTGGAAAGACTACTTGGATAAGTTGTCTTATTGCTGCCAAGCTTGTTTTATGTGGACTTTCTTCTTCACATTGTATCAATTTTGCTCATTTTTTAACTTCAAAAAATAATCTAAATTGCCTATAGTGAGATAATTTTATAATTATTCATCTGGGCAAGTTGATCATGATGACAGAATAATAAAAAAGAACATGGGTCAGTTTTCAAGCTTCTGCCTGAACGGAGACGTGCTATTTCTGCCAACATATAATATAGCAAAACAAGTTACTTAGGTAAGACTAATTTTAGTTGGGTGATGAAGTTTATGGTGCAACAAAGTGTACCTCCCCTAGGAAAGGAAAATATATATAGAAATAATGATTTCATTGTAAATTCTATATACTTACAAGAATGTCATCCAAGAGACAAAGGTTATACACCTCTCATGTTTGTTCCTGATAAATTGACTTTAGTTATTATCAGACAATTGTTTTGCAAGATTTCTACAGTGCAAAAGTACAAAGTATTTTCATGAGTCCTTAAGTTATTGAGGGCTGATGTTTCTATTTACCTCCACAGAATAGGATCTTATGTTTTCTGTTTATATGTAAAAATCATTCATTCTTCCGAAAAATGTGTGCCTAGAAAAGATCCTATGCTACACTTTCAGATGACTGAGTTGTTTTTCAAATTACAAAGAACAATATCTTTGGTAGTTTATTAATGTTTAAATCTGTAAGGTGTTCAGGAATGTATAATTATTCTATCTTTCAAACCAAAAAATAGAAACTCTTTGTTTCTCTGTGTCCGTCACCTGGACAAGGTTTTTGATAAAAACAATATAAGTGGATGTCATTATCGCTTTAAACCCTGGAATCATCATTAAAGTAAAACAGCATTTAGTGACACCTTTGGTTAAAGGGGCAGGAATGTTGGTGGAGAAACATAAGAATGAGTGACAAGCAAGAAGATGAAAATTTAGATATAAAGAAAAAAATGCATCTAGCAGTGCTGGAATCATGTCAAATTATCTTTATTGTCACTTTGAAACTGTTGTGTGGAGCTTGTCCATTACAGCACTGACTGTCTACATTGTTTTTCGTATTAAACCTGTTTACTAGAAAAATTTTTCTCTGGTATGAAGTTTAAAAACCCTTATTCTTGTTCAACTATTAAGTATCTGGCCTCATTTGATAAAGTGATTAGGACATTATTTTTATTGCCTTGCCTTCTAGAACAATAAACTTGATAGCAGCTCTTTGATTGGAGGTGAAAAAAATTAAATTTTCTTGAGTGCAGATTTCCATTTCCAGAAGAACACTGAGCTTTACCCATAGTGATGTTTGCTAATCCATTGCTAAGCTCTTCCCAATCATGTGATTCAATCATAATTTCATCAACAATAGACTGTGGAGGCTCAGAACTGTCATGACGACATAGTGAAGGTGCTCAGAAGGATTACCAGCAATAATAATGGTCTCTGAAAGATACACTCAGTGTTCACTGAACCATTGCCTTCATCTCAACAACTTATGTCTTGCACCTCAAATGCTATTGCTAGGGAATATGATATTACCACAAAAAGCAAATCAGATTGGCAACATTGATCTCTATCCAGAAGGACTGGATAGAGATAATGAGACAGACAGACTCTGTCAAGTTGCCAGGTTGCAAGTTAGCTTCAATAAGCCTAAATCGAATAGCCTGGCCATTTATTGAACACAAAATCTGCTCACCCATCCCAGTTCCCTGGCTCCAGCCAGGTGAGTCACTGTTTTTATTAACACACACATTAAGAAAAGTTAAGAGGTACCTTTGGAGCAAGGGCTGGGATATTTATATAGCGGTGGGCACAGCAAACATTTTTAAGTATAGTACTAATGTCCTGGTATTTCCTATTCTGTTTTTGCCTGGGTGTACTTTAGCTGCTATTGAAGTACTCTAATCTTGCTGCTTTAATCAGGGAACTATCCAAACTTTGGGTACAATTAAGGGGACAATTTCCCACAGGTAGTCAACTACCGAATATTTAAAGAAAAATTGTAGATGAGCATTTATGTCTATGCAAAATACTCTACAATTGAACTGTGTGATTAACATGGTCAAACATTGACCATCTTTGTGAGGGAACAATAAACAATAGTGATTGAAAGTTGACTCACAAGGATGATTTTTTAAATAACCTATTTTTTAACATTATAGTTCAGGTGACATGTTTACGATAGTGTTCAGGTTTGTGGCATTGATGCATGAAGCTACTACCTGACCCCTTTCTCTCCTCAGCATGCCCAAAACTCTCTTACCACTGTCCCAAATGTTATGCTTTGAAACAAAATACGTAATTTTTATATTAAATGAACATTTTGATTTATAAACTGATCATGGCTGATGAACAAACTGCACAGAACACATAATCCACCTTATCCTCTCAAATTTTATTTGTATTCTGCTCTAACAAATATAGTATGAAGGCAACAATTTTTTTAAGTTTCTTATTGTATGGCACAGATGAAAAGAAACAAACAGATTTTGAAGCAGTTCAGCATTTAAATGCCGGTTTAACAAAAGAGGCACGTACATTTTTTTTTTTTTACTATTTAGCAGTTTATACCAGATATCAGAAGACATTTTTTTCCTTGCAAGCAACAGACTACATTTATTTGCATTACGTAAAAACATATCTTGATCAAGAAAATTACCTTTTTCTGCTTTTCCTTTATATCACAAATGTCAGGGTAAGGCAAATCCTTAATGAATCATATGATAAAAACCCTATTCCCCAAGAAAATATATTGAACATATTCTGCTAGCTTTGTTATTTTTCAAAGCAATGCCGACATGCACCACATACAAAGAAATGTCGTTTCAAATCAAGTGCATCAAGCAGAACTGTATTAATTCACAAAGAGGCTTTTCAGTGTTTCATAGAAAGATTTACAATTAGCTGCGGTGACTAATATATGACCCACTATCACAGACCGTGTTTAGGATGCTTCTCTTGTAAGCTTTTATGAAAGAAGACTTGTCCATCATCTGAATAGTTACCAAGAAGAGGAAAAGCCCCTTTGTCTCTCTTATAACAAGTACATTTTTAATTAGAATTATGATGTTGAAAGCTCACTTTGATTCTCTGTATGCAAACATGACTAATATAAGGCCATTTTCCTCTCTCCCTCCTGTAACCCCTCATGCTGCATAGCTGAGCTGAAGTGTGGTTGGAAATTGACATTCAGAATTCACGTGAAGGAGAATCAATCAGCTTTTGGAATTTTCCATTGTGCAGTCTGTGCAATGACAACATCAGAAAAATGAAAGTTTCCTGTGTTGAGGTCTTCCATCTGGCCAACAGCAAGAATTTTTTTTTGGCATTTAAAATGAAAATGAACTTCATTAATTGTTTTAAAGCACAAAACCTCATAGAATGCAAAACAAGGCAAAACTAAAAAACAATCTAGCCATCAAGTAAAGTTTAAACTATTCAACAGTAGGATTTAGTGCTATTTAGTCCCCATGCTCTTAATTTCCTTGATACAAGCTTAATTTCCTTTACAGCTTTCAGGAACAAAATTCCCACCTCCCATTTCTATCTCACACACATTTGAAATGAATGCATAAAATGGCTGTCAATGATGCTATTCTTTCTAAAAATTCCAATCCTGACTCTTCCTGATAGGGGTGTTAGTTCTCTTTCATCTTTGTTCATTAAAAAAAAAAAAGCTCACTCCCTCTTGTCTCTTTGATTTTGTTTCAACTGTTATTCATTACTGAGCATGAGTTTGCACTAAAGTTTAAGTATCACCAGAAGATGTGCCCTTGTCAAGTATTTTGTAAGAATGATGGCAACTTTCAATGAAGTTATAAAGATGACACTAAAGTAGAGAAACTAGGGGCATGCATATGACACCATTTCTTGGATTATTTAAAATAAATCTTTCATTGTTTTCTAGAAAGCATGTCTATTGGAAGTAAATGACGTATATAAAATTATAGACTATTGGTCAAAGAAGAGTTGGACATGTTACAAAATTGTGAGGTTGCTGCCATTACTTTAAGGTGGATGAGAAACTTAAAAACAACTTTTTTTGTGTACTCCTCACATATTGGAGTTCCTGTGTTCAATCCATAGTGCTGAAAACCAAAATGTTTTGAATATTGGAGTATATTACACTGTATATACATTGGAGTATATACAGAAATATGACTTTCTAATTATTTCAGTATACTAAATCAGCCCTTCAGAGAAGCAACACATTTACTAAGATGAAAATTAATTCATTGGAAAATTAAAGGACAAATTTTTCTTAAGGTGAAAGAAAACTTCAAATAAGTTACATGGGGGAATTTAGAAAATAGAACATCCCTTTAATTTAGAACTACTCATTTTTTCCATTACTTTTCTCTGTTGAGAAAAAATGCGGGTATAATGTAAAATTCTAAACCCCTTAGAAGCAATATTAATTTAAGAAGAGACATAGGGGGATTTCCACAGAGATAAACGACTAGTCTTGAAATCTGAGGAGGCTAGTGGAAGCAGAAATCTTACCTTGTGGAAGTTCCTGCTCTTTGGTTCCAGGATAGACAGCTATGATATACCTAATTTCTTCTTGGCCTGTGATCTCTTGTACCCATCATTCCACTGATATCTGAACTTATATTGCTATTCGCTTTGAGAAAATAATCAATGAGGCAATAATTTGGAGAAGTGACCAGTCAGGGAATTAATCACGGACATGGAATGAGCAAACCACTCCATTTAAAAGAAGACCAGGAAACAAAACTACAAGCAAGACTTCTAATTGCTTCATACCTCAAATAAGAATCTGTTCTGTGGGCCATCAAACTTGGTAAATACAAAATGTTTTTTTGTGAAAAGCATAAACGTGTGTGTGTAAAGAAATATCTCAAGTGGAACTTCTGAAATTCACAGGCATATGTTTGGATCCAGAGGCAGAAGCCCTCTTTCTTAACTCAACATCTAAAAATAAGTGCCATTCCTTACAGTTTGGTCCCTGAGTCACATCTCACTGGTAGGCTCCATGCTGACTCACATCATAAAGATCTATGAACCATGTAAACTTTGCTGAAAGTCACTGTCAGAAATAAAACTTGACTATAAGGGAAGAGACCCCTATGGCAATCAGGTCCCACCTAGGAAGTTGAACCTTTGCAGTTTAATCAGGGTTCAATTTGTCTTCCATATTCCTCATTAACCATATGAAAAAAAGTAAAACCCTGGGAATCCTAAATTCAATATTTTCAGTTCATTTTGCTGACCTTTCAAGTAACTGCTGAAGGTTTTGCCAATTTCTGTCCTGCTTGCTTTTGTCTGTGCTATTGGATTTGGTGATTCCTAAAAGTTAGCCTGCAGCCTATCGCAACAATGAACTCCCTTCGCTTTCTTTAAAGAAATCACTGTACAACCTGCTTTGTGAAATAATGGAGAAAGCAGACAGGCCAGGACGAACATGTGAGTGGTAAACTTGTGGCTCTGGAGCAAAATTATGACAGAAAAGACAGAAATTACAGGGAGAGTGCCAGAAAGATGTCATAACATATCCTCCCACCAAATTAAAGAAACAACCGGGATTTTTTTGTTTTTTTGTTTGTTTGTTTTTTGTCTTAAAGTAAACAGAACAAAACACAGGTGAGGAAATTAGAGTAAAGTATTCCTTGCCCTTCCATGGGACTTGCCTTCCCCCCTCCCCCTCCCTCCACAGCAGCAATGATGCCTCCCGGGCACAGAGGTCTGCCATGCTGAGGACTGACATTTACTTCCATCTTTTAAGTGCTCCTTTGCGCCATCGTGAGCCCCTGCTGAAGACAAAGAGAAACCATTTATTAAACATAAGGTATCTTCTTCGGCTTAGCAAGAAACATCATTTTTATATAGGCATTTATATGATTATTTCCCCTCACATGGCCTAACAATATAGTATCTAACTGCCAAAGAGCTTTGGTATCTGAGCTGGTACTAGATACATATATCCAGACCTGTGAAAGGGGTAATAATCATTTAAAGAGCAGATAAATTCATACTAACAAATATATGCCACATTGACTTATGTGATATGAATGATTAACTTAACTCTTCAAAATTTTTTTTAAAAAAACCCTAATTTCAATTGGTTATTCCTCCCCTTTGGGACCCATTTGTACATTCTCCCCCAGAGTTCAATGTATAAATGACAACAATTTACCTAATGCTGCTGTGCAAAGGTCATTGAAAGACTATTTCATATTCTTTGAGACCTTTGTAAGTGCTCGCTATGTTTACTTGTAAAAATATATTATGCATTTGAAGAGAACCTAGTCTTAATTTTTTAATTAAAAAAAGTAGCACTGTAGCACTGTCGTCCTGTTGTTCATCTATTTGCTCAAGCAGACACGAGTAATGTCTCATTATGAGACTTGTTGTTACTGTTTTTGGCATATCAAATGGCCACGGGTAGCTTTCCAGGTTCTGCCATGCAGGCGGGATACTCTCAGTAGCTTGCTGGGCTCTCTGAGAGGAACAGAGAAATTGAACCCGGGTCGGCTGTGTGCAAGGCAAATGTCCTACCCACAGTGCTATAAGGGAATGCCAGATTTTAAGCATATGTCACTGTTTTGAAAATATAACATTTACTCACACTGCTATCAGATTTATTTGATTCCCATTGCCCCAGAAATTTCCCTTCCCAAGTACTAACCCCATTATTTTTCATAATTGGCCTGCTTCCTATTACCAGAAATTTCTACATCTCTACAAGAAGAGTGGATGACTTCTGAGAAAACTTTCTATTCTGGTGGCCTATGAATCTTTAAGAAAATACTCTTTGAAAAATATACATATGTGTATATAAAAGCAGTTTCTTACTTTTTGAATGTACTGTTTGAAAATATCTCAAAGTAGCCAGAGGAGATACCTGCATAATGCTCCCACTGACACTAGCTTCTGTAGCTAAGATTATCAAGTATTTCCTTATAATATTTTTCTCTATTTTTATATATTTTTGTACAGTTCGTACATATCGTGTCAGTACATATACACAATGGCACATTCTAACAATGAAACTGTAGGGCATGGAGAAATAGTACAGCAAGTCAGGCACCCTCCCTGCATGAGGTCAACCTAGGTTCAATATCCAGGGGACCAGGGCCAGGTCCCCTAGCCCTCCCAGGAACGATCCCTGAATGCAGAGACAGGAGTAAGCTTGAGCAGCACTTGTGTAGTACAAAATTTAAAAAACAAAAAGGAAGCTACAAACTTGAACAAAATTATAGATAACAACACAACATATTTAGAATATATGATCAAGACTTATTGTCAATATATGATTATTTAATTTTAATTCTGGATGGTCTTGGGATACATCCAGTGGTGTTCGAGACCTTCACTTTGCTCTGTGCTCAGGAGTCACTCCTGGAAGTTTTCAGGGTATCATTTATAGTGTAGGGGAAAAAAACTGAGATTGGCTGCATGCAAATCAAGTGCTTAATTTCTGTACTATCTTACTATCTATATGGTTCCAAGTCAATATTGAAAATCTTTCCTTCTTATTTTTGTTACTTGGGCTGGGGCAATAACACTTCTTGGTAGGGCATTTGCCTTGCATGTGGCTGACCCAGGTTCGATTCCTCTGTCCCTCTCGAAGAGCCCTGCAAACTACCAAGAGTATCCCACCTGCACGAAAGAGCCTGGCAAGCTCCCTGTGGCGTATTCGATATGCCAAAAACAGTAACAAGTCTCACAATGAAGACATTACTGGTGCCAGCTCAAGCAAATTGATGAGCAATGGGATGACAGTGATACAGTGATCTTTGTTACCTAAATAAAACATTACATATAAATCAAATTATAGATGCAATAGAATGATTTCTTTTTCATTTTAGGAAATAACCAAATCATAATATCCCTGTAAATTAACCACCTACACGCTTTTTAACTTTTATACACACATATTTGTGAGCATACATACAACAGGAAATGTGCAGCATACTTTCAGATAGACATAAATGGTGTTTTTGTTTGTATCTTGCTTCAATCGCCTACCAACTAACATTATTATAAATTCATAGTCAGTATATATTTTGAATTGATGTTGTGGTTGCCAGTTTACTTGACTTACAGTTGTTTCTGAAATCCCATTTATGTTTGAGGTTCAATTTTCTTCTCACTGTTCTACATTCTTTAGGAGCTCTTAAATAAAAAGAGTGCAAATATCAAGTGCCCCTGCCCTTCCAAAAATGGCATGTACATTTTCTCAAAGATAATAAAACTAGTATAGAACCTTAGGTTGACAATTATTTGACCCGCATTTTAATCACTCACAACTTAGATGTAGACTCTTGTTGGAACTAGGGAGATGACACTGCATCCTGCAATGTGACATAAATACTTGATTTTGAGAAACTTCCTGTCTTTGTATGCTTATTTCTTTATAAATGAATTCTTCATATTTTATACTTGCTTTGATTCCTTTTAAGCCATTGTTGAAACTTACTGTTACTTTAAAATAAAATTTTATGGTTTTATCAGTTCTAATCTATCCTAATCATTATTATTCAAAGACTGATTATTTATTATCTCATGTTAGGATAATGTTGAGCACAAAACATTTCTTGGTTTTTCTATTCCGAATTTCTGCACCTGACTTTTGTATTTCTTACACTTTTGTTTACTTTTTTCCAAACCATTATATTCTCTTAATGTTTTAAACCTGACTTTTATCATTTTGTCATTCAAATGTATGAATTTTATGTCAAAGTTTATTTTTGATCTTTCAAGTCTCAAGTCTCATAATCCTAATAATACTGTAACTTTTTGCTCTAGTTCTTACTGGGGATCAATCATTTCACTGGGTGTTTTGTAAGTTTAAAATAATAAGCTCAGCTTCAGAATTTGTTTCCTTCTGTGAGATCTTCACATTTCCATTTGTCACTTATACCAGGGATAACCTCGGTATGTTATCAATTATTTAGTAATTTTTCAGTTTCGCATTACATTATGAGTTTTTATTTTATTATTATTATTATTATTATTTTGCTTTTCGGGTCACACCTGGCTATGCTCAGAATTTACTTCTGGCTTGATACTCAGGGATTACTTTGGCAGTGCTTGAGAGACCATATGATATGTTAGGTATTGAATTCACATCGGCCGCATGCAAGGCAAAAGCCCTATCCACATGTATTACTACTTTGGTCCCAACATTATGAGTGTTTGGGGTTTTTCATGGTTTAGTCTCCCACTTCTTTTGTTAAGTCAATTCCCAAGAACTGGATGTTTTTGGACAGTATTTTAAGCAGGATAAATACTTTGGTCTCTTTCTTCTCTATTTAATTATTTGTATATGGGAATGTGACTGATTTGTGTGCATTGACTTTGCAGCTGGCAACTTTGCTGTATTGGCTTATTGTTTCTAGGAACTTTTGGTGGACCATTAAGAGTCTTCAATGTATATCATCATGCAATCTACAAATAGAGATAATTTGACTTCCTCTTTTCCAATTTATATCTCTTTAAT
Organism: Sorex araneus; assembly: GCF_027595985.1. Classification (NCBI taxonomy): domain Eukaryota; kingdom Metazoa; phylum Chordata; class Mammalia; order Eulipotyphla; family Soricidae; genus Sorex; species Sorex araneus. The sequence continues at coordinate 136,872,151 of NC_073304.1, read as the reverse complement.
TTTCTTTTCTTGCTTGATTGCTATTGTTTGAATTTATAAAACAATGTTTAATAAGAATAGCAAGAGTGAATATTCTTACCTTATGCCTGATCTCAGAGGGAATGTTTTCAGATTTTAGCAATTCAGAATAATATAAGCTATGGGCATTTTATAAGTAGCCATTTATATCTTGAAGAAGATTCCTTTCACCCCTATTTTTGAGTGTATTTATCATTAATGGGCGTTGAGTCTTGTCAAAAGCTCTCTCAGCATCGATTGATAGTATAACATGATTTTTATTTTTAATGATGTGGTATATTATGTTCATTGATTTGTATATTGAGTCATTTTTCTATTCCTGGGAAAAATATCATTGGTCGTGGTGTATGACTTTTCTTTTTAAATGTGCTTTTGGGCTCTGTTTGCTAAGATTTTATTGAGGATTTTTGAATCAATGTTTATCAAGAAGATTGTCTTGAAATTTTCTGTTTTTGAAGCATCTGTCTAGATTATATGTCAGTATAATATTAGATTCATAAATGGTGTTAGAAATTGTTACTTTTTTAAATATTTTAGAAGATCTTCAGGATCAATGAAGTAAGTCTTTTCTGAAGGTTTGATCTTGCAATAAACCCATCGGCATTAGGAATTTTGTTCTTGGGGAAATTCTTAATTACTGTTTCATTTTACTTGCTTGCAATTAGTCTGTTTAGGCTTTCTATTTACTCCTATTTCAGTTTTGGGAGACTACATGTTTCTAGGAATCTATCAATTTCTTCTATGTTCTCTATCTCAATAGAGTAGTGTTGTTCATAGTAAGTTCTCATAATGTCTTGAATTCCTAGAGGCTCTGCTGTAATTTCTCCCCTTTCTTTTCTGATCCTATTTATTTGAGCTGTTTTCACTCAGTGTGTCCCAGAGGTGGGGGCAGGTGAGAACCCTCCTCACCCCAAGGAACCCAGACCCAGCAGTCAACCTCTGTTACCCAACCGCTGCCACGCTCCAGGCTGTTTTTCGGATGTTCCGGCTGAGCCTCAAGCATGAATGAAGTCCACGGAACTCAGATAATGCAGAACTTTGTGACCTTTGACTCTGGACTCAATGGAACCTGGAAGCAGAGATCCTCTGCCTGCTATCCCCCAATCTCGGTGACCCAGGGATCTAGGCCCCTTTCCGGAGGGGTCAACACTTCCTACCCATTTTCCATAATTACCACACCATATTTGATGGAGTTCAGACAGTAGGCAACAAATCATAGAGAGTAATATATATAATAAAATAAATTTTAAAAAAGAAGAGTGTGTATTGGCTTTTTGAGGATGGAAGACCCTTGTCCAATCTTTTTAGTTCTTCATTTAGGGCTCTTGTTTTTACTGGTATTTTATCTAGTTGATCTACCCAGTGGTAACAGTGGATTGTTGAAGTCTGCCACTACTTTTGTGTTTTTCTCCATGTTTTTCCTTAGGTTTGTGGAGAAAAGACTTACAAACTTTGTTTACCCTACATTTTTTGTGTATATGTTGATTAGTTTTAGTATTTCTTGATCTGTTGTTCCCTTGACCACTAAGTAGTATCATCCCTGTCTCTACTTTCTTTAGAATGAATGCAATTTGCTCTAATATATATATGGTTGCTCCAGCTTCATTCCCCTCCCTGCCCCCCACCTCATTCGCTTGTATAATTGTTTTCCATCCTTTTATTCGGAGCCTGTGTCCATCCTGTGGTTTTAGATGTGCTTCCCACAAGCAGAAAATTGATGAATTTTGTTTCCTGATCAATTCTGCCATTCTTGAGAGATATTAGTTCTTTAGCATTCAGGGATATTATTACTATGTAAGGCTTTGTTGCCATTTTACTGCATTGGGTTGTTGCTTCTAGAATTGGCTATTTGTTTTATATATTTCAGTATTTCATGCAGGGCTGGTTTGGTTATCATAAATGTTTCCAGCTATTGTTTGTCTGAGAATGTTCCTATTCTTTCTCGCCATCTAAATAAGCACTTTGTAGGTAGTAGACTCTAGGTTGAAAGGCTTTTTATTCAGTAATTTGAATATGTCATTCCACTTTTTTTTTGCCTATACCATTTCATATTGGAGATACATTGTGATTCTTATGTTATTTACCTCATATTTACAATTTTCTTCTCTCTTGCTATTTTAGCAAGTTTATCTCTCTTTGGTTTTTGCTATTTTAATTTCTTTGTGTCGTGGTGCTGTTCTGTTTGAGTTTGTTTTGTTTTATTAGATTAGGAATTAGATTCCCAATTACATAACTGATCTGTTTAGTTGTTTGTACCAGAATTCTACTAATAGTATGTTTGCTGTTCAGATTAAATTCTTTCCATGTAGTGCTATTTGAATATAACCAGGGATTTTTAACTAATTACCCCACTGAATTATCTAAGATTTAATTAGCTAAGACTTAAGGGTGTAAACTGAGAATTTGGAGTGCTACATCTCACCTACCCCAAAGTGAGATTATATATGTTTTAACTCTTTTCCCATGTGATTTTGGGTTTAGCGGCTAGATGGACATTGAGACAGGGCCAAGTCCTGGCCTAGGATTGAAGGATAGCACATAGGACAAAAAGTTTGGGTCAGATGTCTTGGTGCGTGGCTGATCAGGGCTAACAGGAGATGACTAAGGTCCAAGATCTGCACGGCACTCACCTAAATTTGGAGGATAGATGGATATCAGACTGGACCAATTCCTGAGCAACCACCCATAGATGACGCAAAGGGGAAAGAGTTGGGAGTACCTAGGCTTCAAGATTTTTTTTCTCATGATTTTATTATCTTGCTTGGGCTCAGCTAAGCAGTTTATCACATCAGATGGTATCCTTTGAGATCCGAAAATAATTCAAAGTACCCACTCTTTTTAAACTGGCTTTCAAGAGCAAGCTTCAAGTGTTTTGAGAGCACAAAATGGAAGTCAAAGACTTCTTATAGAACCCCCTGAAAATCACATCTAACTTATATTTTTCACACCAAGGCGTTTTTTCGCCATAATCATTTTTATATTCCTATAACTTATTGTGTAAACTTAAATTTCATAATATATAGAACTATACTCTTATTGTCATTTATGACAGGCTTTTTAAACATTTTCAAATCATGACCTTATTTTGCCCAAGAATTTTTATGTAACCCAAGTTATACAAAATCAAATATTTACTTATAATCAGCCATATGTTTATTTAAAAACAAATTTCTGTGAACCTCATATTCAGTTGCATAATTCTGTATCAGTTCATGACCCATAGCTTCAGGCACTAGGATTTTTGTTAGCTCTGATTTTCATAATTTATAATTATTATAAATTACATAACACACATTAAGTCTTTGAGCTTTACTTTTAATTCCTTTTTACTATATATTTTTTAGTGTTCCTGAAGGCATAATACAAAGAATTATGGGAACCTTCTTATGGTTGAATTATCATGTAACCTCAAGAAATCCAGCTATGTACATATTTTGTGGAAACCAAAATTTTTGTTTCATACTGTTCTCTTTCACAACTTGTTCAGAAAAATCACTATTTTAAAAGATAACAGGAAGTTCTCATCAAAGAATTTGTTGAGAATATTTGAGCTTCCAATGGTCAGTGCAAGTGATCAGTTCTTTCTTCGTGGAACTGAGTTTCCATAAATTGATGTTGACTTTTAAACAAATGCAAGTTTTTACAACTTGTTAGTCTGAATAACAGAAATAATAGATGATAGCATTATAATCAAAATATTTTATTATATATATGTTTTGTATGCCACAATAAATTAATTCAGTTATTCTATATCTGTCCCTCTGCTTCTGACTTATTTCACTTAGCATGATACTCTCCAAATTCATCCTGTTTTAGGGAAATTTAATGACTTAACTATTCCTAACAGCTCTGTAGTATTCCATTATGTAGATGTGCCAGTTTCTTTATCATTTGTCTGTTCTCCAGCTCTGAGTTGTTTCAAGATTCTAGCTATTGTAAATACTGCTACAGTGTACAAAGGAGTATAGATGGTGTTTCTGCTGCGTGTTTTTGGGCCTCCAGAGTATATTCCCAGAAGTGGTGGGAAATGTACACTGATGGATGGATGGTGTTGGAATACTGTATGACTGAAACCTAATCATGAACAGCTTTGTAAGGGTCTTTATTAGAGTGATTTGACAAAAAAAACTCTTAAAAATTAAAAAAAAAGTATATTTTGACATTAACCAAGTAAAACTGATATGTCGTGGTACTTTCTATATTATTGATCACAAATAAAAATAATTGTGTATTTAAGAAGTCTGGACTGGAACAATAGCACAGCTGGTAGGGTGTTTGCCTTGCACACGGCTGACCTGGAATTGATTCCTCCATCCCTCTTAGAGGTCCCAGCAAGCTACCGAGAGTATCTCGCCCATACGGCAGAGCCTGGCAAGCTACTAGTGTATCTGATATGCCAAAAACAGTAACAACAAGTCTCAAAATAGAGACATTACTGGTGCCTGCTTGAGCAAATCGATGAACAATGGATGACAGTGCTACAGTGCTACAGTGCTTTAAGAAGTCGAAGGCTGAAGCAATAGCACAGAGAATAGGGTGTTTAGCTTCCATGCAGCCAACCAGGTTTCCGTTCTTGGCACTACATATGGTGTCCTGAGATGCTAGGTGTGATCCCTGACTGTAGAGTCAGGAGTAAGCTTTGAGCATCACTGGATATCTCCCACCCCAATCCCAGACCCTCACCAAAACACACACACACACACACACACACACACACACACATACACACACACACACACATATACACACATGCACCAGAAAACCAAAAACAAGAAACCTAGACCAGAACTCTTGTTTGCAAGAAAGTGGCATAAAGTAATGCAATACTGCTGAAAACTGAATTTAAACTATCAAGTTTGGTGTTTTTTATTACCTTTTCTTTGTTTGAGGGGTTGTTTGGGTCACACCCTATGGTGCTTAATGCTTACTCCTGGCTCTGTGCTCAGTGATCACTCATGGCAGGCATTAGGAGTCCTAATGGGTTCCTGGACCAGCCATGTGCTAAGTAATCTCCCTACCTGCCTATTCTCTTTCTACCCCCCTTTCATTGATTTTTACTGGAACCATCTGTATGAAATCATTTGTGTAATTCAGCAATATTATTTTGAAATACATAAACCAAATTTTTTGACAAGCAATGTTTATATGACCATGTTGTGTGAGTTTATATATTTGCTATCCTGTGCTTTACATATATTAAGGAAATGTGATTATCTTTAGCTATAAATGAGGTCCAAGACCATTATGGGAAGGATAGATGCATTTTCCCACATTTTGTTCATCTTTATTCTGCCATGAAGCAGAATTCAGGATTCTGGTGCAGGTTGGCCTCCTGGAAAGTGAAAAGATATACTGACAAAATACAGAGAGTACACAGAAAGGCTGGAGGGAATAGTGTCAGCACATTTGTATCTTGCACTCACCACCCATTTAGTATTTTCTTCATCTTCCCCCACTATTCAATGCCAGGAATCAGAATAGTAAGTTTTGCTTCCTTCCTCTAATTCTAAGCTTTGGAGGAAGAGAAGCACACATATTTCTGTATGTGTGAGAGCTGCTTCTCAATCAGTGACCTGATCTGCTACCTGAGGTCCTGTCACTGTCATCCCATTGCTCATCCATTTGTTCGAGCGGGCACCAGTAACGTGTCTCATTGTGAGACTTACTGTTACTGTTTTTGGCATATGGAATACGCCACAGGTAGCTTGCCAGGCTCTGCCGTGCGGGTGCAATACTTTCCGTAGCTTGCCAGGCTCTCCAAGAGGGGCGGAGAAATCGAACATGGGTTGGCTTCGTGAAAGGCAAGGGTCCTACCGCTGTGTTATCACTGCAGCCCACCTGAGGTTAGGGGAACCATAAAGTACTGTGGACTGAACCACGTCTCCTGCACGCAAAGCATGGGCCTGGTCTTGTAAGCCATGTTCCCAGTCCTCTTTCCTCTAATTCTCACCATCCTTCAAGAATTGGGAACGGGTAGTATACAAGTCAGTGTACTAGAAGACTTCAGTAACTAATGAGACATTAGTCTGGAAAAAATAATAATAAACACAATTTTCCCAGACTTTATTTTGTGTTCCCTGAAACACATTAAATTCAATAAACTTTTGTGCAGCCACACAAGTCCACAAAGAGTCTTAAAAGGCTAAGACACAAATCAGACTTGTTTCTGCCTAAATGTACTCAAATAGTTCTGCACATTCTCCAGGGCATAGATTTAGTTTTATGCTTTAAAGCAGATATACTAAACAACTCAGCAGGTAGCTTCTAGAAAAGCAGTGCATCAAAATCAGCTTGGGGTTACTGAAATAATTTGATCACTCCAGGAAGTCAAGAGGTAAGAGAGACTGAAAATTTGTTTCCTTGTTGTCAAAGTTCTGAAAAACCATGTTACTGCATGATTTAGTAAGCTGTGGATTATCTTTTCTCCTAAATATGGAAAATTCTAAGGGTAATCCTTGCTTTGTATACTGTGTAATTTGGGATAAAGATTTCTAATGTTTAGCCCAAACCAAACTGTGGGACTCAGCAGAAGCAAAGGAAATCCAATACACCATTTACAAACAACTCTTATGACTTGTTTAATCAATTGAAAATGCCACCACAGGGCTACTTACCTATTAGTTAATCTTGCTGGCTCTCTGTTGGGTCATTTACACTGTCAACCTGGCTATTCATTTCAACTGTGACCAGAAAGGAAAACAAAAATGGTTAAATATTAATAAACAGAAATCTCATAACTGCCTATGATTTGATATATTTCTATTGTCACTGTCACTGTCACCCCATTGCTCATCGATTAGCTTGAGCGGGCACCAGTAATGTCTCCAACGTGAGACTCATCGTTACCGTTTTTTGGCATATTGAATACGCCGTGGGTAGCTTGCCAGGTTCTGCCATGTGCGGGTGAGATACTCTCGGTAGCTCGCAGGGCTCTCTGAGAGGGATGAAGGAATTGAACCTGGGTCGGCTGCATGCAAGACAAACTCCCTACCTACTGTGCTATTGATTCAGCCCATGTTTCTATTGTACACCTCTTTTTAGTTTGTTGGCTGTTATTCAAGGCTTGGTTGTTGAGATTTACTGGGGGAGGTAGACAGGACGTGCCTCTTTATTGAAAAGAAGCTGAGTTGCTATTCTATATCTTATTGAGGGGCTGACATTTGGTAATATCTATTGCCATCCTTAGGTAAATTCAGAAGTTTTAATGGATATCAAAAATATGAAGAGACGACAAAGCAAACAGATCAGTGACATGCAGACATAAGCAGTTCCTGAAGTGACAATGTCAACAGGACTATAAAGTTTGCTATGTTCTCAAAGTTGAGATTCAGAACAGATGTAATAAACATTGAGTGAAGTGCCAGTTGACATCACAAAATAGAAAGACAAATATCTATCTAACCAGATCACATAGTAATAATAAATGGTGTGCTAAAGTAATTTACTATGAGAGCATCTGCATAAAAATAGAATGCATAATTATTGCCACTTCCCAGAAGTTGCCAGGGAAGATATAGCAGACACTCAGAAAATTTTTAAGGTCAGTAGGTTTAAATACTTAATTTTTTGTCTTAATTTTTTAATGTCTTAATTTTTTAATGTTTAGTTTTAGTTTTGTTTTTGTGCCAAGGGTCTAGTACAGGCTCTGAACTCAGCAATCACTCCTGGTGGGGCTCAGGAACCACCAAAAATTGAATCTGGGTTGGCCTTATTCAAGGTGAGTGCTCTACCCACTGTATTATCTAGCCAGTCCCTAAATACTGATTATTTTTTTAAACATCAAAACTCAAAAGTCCAAATTATAAACTGAGACAATTAATATACAAATGAACAGTGGTCTAAACTGTTTAAACATCTAAACCCTAAGATCTTTGGCTTAAAACTGTTGAAACAACCAGCTTGGATTACCAAACCACAGCTCTAGTTATATTTATTCTGCAACTCAGATGGCAAGAATTTGTTCAGTGATCACCAGCCTCCATATATTTTGTCTTTGTGTCCAGTGTAGGGAAAGCAAGTATGTTCACAAACAAATTACCTGCTTCTACATGGACCAGTTCATACCCTCCATGCCAACAATATCTAATTGGGAGATTCTTCAAGTTTTCCCTTGTATTAATTATAAAGGGTTTTCACTTCCTTGACTGCTCATGAGTAGACTAAACAGAAGCTGGCCAAACCACAATTGTTGATGTCCTTGCTTTGAATACATGAACTCTGTTCATTTTAAGAGGGGTAGTCATTAGCTATTTGAACAAAATCAACAACCTAAATATCTTCCTTATTTAACATGAAAACTTGGTGAAAGTCAAATGGGAAATGCTATTCTTTACACTCTAAAGAGCCCTGAAAGAGTGAGTAAAAAGAGGCTTGAAAGAGGAATGATATTGCACAGCATCTCTCTCTGGGAAAGAGGTTTTCAAACCAGGTCTCTTTTCACTTGCAAACTACCCCATGTTTATAATCACGTGAGAGTCTATTCTAACCCCACTTAAAATAAACTGGTCGGCTGCAGCAATTCTACTTCCATTGAGATAATAATAAGTGTGCTTTCTGTTCTGTTCTATGGTTGTTGTTAAGTTTACTGGGATCAGTGAGGGATCAGATAGAATAAAATAAGAGGGCATTCCTTTTCCTTTCCTTCTGCCAGGTCCAAGGTCACTAGTTCTTAAATCTATTTTATAAATGCTACTATAAAAAAGCATTTCATGGTCAAATATGCTAAGGGAAAAGCATTATTAGACCATGTAATAAGAATCTTTAGGGATATACAGGGGTTAACGCAACCATGTTTCAATCTCTGGCACCATATGTTCTCCCAAGTATAGCCAGGTATAGCCTTGGAAGCCCCAGAGTACTGTCAGGTGGCCCTGATGATCTCACTTCCAGAAGGCCATCTCATTGATCCACATGACCCTGGTTCTTGGCTCCCTTCTTACCACTTGGGAGGTCACCCAAAGCAAAACAAAACCCACCAAATGTTTCTAAATCGTTACTGCTGAGACATAGGAGAGCCTGCATGCATACTATGCCCACCCGTGGACTAAAACTTAGTATTTCCATATTTATTTGTGTTATTTATTTATTTATATTTGTGGAAGGCATACCTAGCAATTCTGGGGCTGAGACTTCTCCGTTGCAGTGCTGGGGATGGGGGGTTGCATCTGGTGCTAGGAATTGTACACAGGACTCTCTTCCAGCGCTATGTGCAATCTCCCCAGCACCTTTCCTGTATTTATTTCCAGAACCTGGGTTGGGTCTGGTAGTCTTCAGGCTGAACTGAGTACTAATGACATGCAGTGATTTTTAATGAATGAATCCTGGGTTTAAATCACTATTCTCCTGCCTAATGCATGTTTTTGAGTTAAAATATATATATGTATTCATTAATGGAGAATGTTTTATAATCAAGGGAGGCAATTCAGGTTACAATCTCAGAGCAAATCATGATATCTCGTATCATGATCTACTTAAAACCCCATGTGGGGCAGGAGTGATAGAACAGTGGGTAAGGGTTTGTCTTGCATGCAGCTGACCTGGGTTTGATCCCCAGGATCCCATATGGTACCCCAGTAAGTACTGCCATGAGTAATTCCTGAGTACCAAGCCAGAGGTAACCTCTAAGCATCACCAGGGGTGACCCAAAAAGCGGAAAAATAAAACCCCACCATGTAACATCTAGCATTGGCTGAATTTTTCCCAAGATCATTATTATTATCAATTCATACTAACTTTTACTTTGGCTGAAATGTTCCCCAAAATATATGAATATACATAATTATGTCCAATTATGATTCTTCTAAGCTCAATGGACTCCAGTGGCATGAAATAGTTTTTTAAACTATCCATTATGGATTATGATTACGCAGAGACAAGGGTGTGTTTATATCCCTGAGAATCAGAATTACTAGAAATTTTCCAAATAAAAAATAAAAATAGAAAAATACTTTTGTAAATCTACTTCTAAGGTGCTGTTCGAGCCACTCTGTTTCTGACCGGGCCATCTCCACCAACAGTGAAGTGGAGCGATGAAGGTCCAAGATCAAACTTAGTCTAAACTCGAGCCAGGGTTGCCTGGGTGGGGGGGACGGGATTGGGGGGTGGGAGGGATACTGGGTTCATTGGTGGTGGAGAATGGACACTGGTGGAGGGATGGGCTCTCAAACATTGCATGAGGGAAAAACAAGCACAAAAATGTGTGAATCTGTAACTGTACCCTCACTGTGACTCACTAATTAAAAAGTAAATAAATTTAAGCAATATAAATATATTTAAAAAATAAAAAGAAAAGTGGAGCAGGGATGACAATGGGCAAGAACTTCTTTGCAGAAAGAAATGATATTTGTGAGAAGTTCACCAAGAGACTCCAGGCCAGTTAAGTCTTGAAATTGGCTACTGTGGCTTCAGTATTACCTGGTATGATTAACTTGAGTTACATGCTGTTTCAAAACAGTATCCTTTTTAAGGGAAAAAGACTGCCAATTTTACTAGCTCCTAGTAGAATTTTTTTTTAACTTTACCTTGATCTAGCTGAATATCTTGATTCAGAGACTAGAGAGCTCTTTTAAACTGAGTTATACATGCAAAGTGTATGAAATTCATAATTTATATGAACTCAAATAGCTCACAGACATACCATCAGGACTTGGAGAATTTTCTGAGTCATCGGAGACTTCACTTTTCACAGGGACTCTAGGTGTGTCCTCATCTTGAGCTGAGAGAAAGGAAGAAGATAGTCCTTGATTAATAGGGAATTATAACAGCCTGACTGCCAATTGTTCTGTCACCCTCCATTGCACTCTTAAATTCAAAAATACTCCTGGGATTCAACTTCTTTTTCAGAGAAGGTTAAAGAAAGAAATAGTGGGTTGAATTGCTTGACTACTTCAGTGCTGTCATCTTCTAAATTCTCTTTAATTTGTGAGATAATCACATACATACATATACAATTTCTCAAATTAGAAATCTGGTAGCATGAAAGCAGGGAAACTTGGTTTAATCAGAACAACCTACAATTTAAATTTAAGGAAATTGTGTGTGCATGTACATGTCATTGTACAGTGATGTGTGTGTGTGTGTTTATAGATGGTAAGTTTTGAAAAGCAACAAAAAAAAAAAAGGAAAGAAAACCTATTTTGCCATCGGCTGCCTGAAATCTGGGAGATTCATTCTCCTGGAGTGAGATGTTTTTGGTTTAAACATAAATGAGTGACTTCGTTGCTTTCCTTGGAGACCATCTCAAAAGTTGCCATCTTGGATTGCTCAGAATAGTCTTCAGTTAGTTTTTATTGTCTTTATTCTCTTTGCAGAGGGTTAGAAAGTATGACATCCATTCCCTGTAACTGAAGCTGCAAAAACATGCTTTAATATAATAGAAAGGGGATTAATTTTTTTTATTGTGAGAAATTTTCCAGATAGTTAAAAGCACAATAATCTATTCTTAGTTTAATATACTTTGTGTTTTTATAACATTAAGAGTTGGGACACTTAAAAATATGAGTAAAAATACAGATAAAGTGATGGAAAATATATAATGTTAAAGTGTTTATTATTTCTGCACTTGTTAAGCTGAAGATTTTCATTTGATGAGTACTATGGAACCAAAAATACACAACGTTAAAATGTTTATTATTTCTGTACATTTAAACAGAATATTTTCATTACATTATTACTTATTGAGCCCAGAACATATGAAATTTGCTGTGCTTTTTGGTGAGGATGAAGTAAAGCAAAGATCATTTATAATCTCTTCAAAGAGTTACATGAAAAATAGTAAAGATCCCATTTACAATCTCTTCAAAGAAAGGTATCTTCAAAAGATTGAACTTGTCTCTTAGTAATGATTTACTAAAGCTGACAAGAAGTTTAACTCAGAAACATGGTGGCTACAGTAAAAACACTGTATTGCACATTAAAAATTTTCAAAAATAGTAGATCTTAAAATTCTTCATCATCACAATAATATAAAAGCAACTATGTATGATAACATATTAACTATATTTATTATGGTAATTGGACTGGAGTGATAGCACAGCAAGTAGGGCGTTTTCCTTGCATGCAGCTGATGAGGGTTTGATTCCTCCATCCCTCTCTGAAAGCCCGGCAAGCTACCGAGACCATTCTGCCCGCATGGAAGAGCCTGGCAAGTTACCTGTGGCGCATTCAATATGCCAAAAACAATAACAACAAATCTCACAATGGAGACGTTACTGGTGCCTGTCCAAGAAAATTGATGGACAATGGGATGACAGTGCTATTATGGTAATCATCTTTAATATTGAATATCTATGTCATACGCATCAATCTGTTAAAAATGGCTGACAGTTGTATCTCAATATAAAGTTTTAAACAAGGCATTTATTCAAGTCAGTCATAAGAAATAAAAGACCAAAAAAATCAACTCTAGTCATAAATGAATGGAATGCTGACCTTATAAAAGTCTAGAATAAAATGGAGTAACTATGGATTATTTTGAAAATAAGTTTTATAACTCAAAGGTGATCAGTCTCTAAACCTGGTGGGTGGATAGTGAGATGTCTGAACAAGTAACACAAGCATTGTGAGGGAAAATGAAGGACCTATTTTATATTTTAAGTTTGATAAATAGGGTCATTTTAAAGGAGATGCCTAATAATCTTTTGCACCAGTTATGAGGAAAAACTATTATGAATTAGACTCAGAGATAATTCAGATGTTAATAAAGAAAAAACTGATAATAAGAGACTAGATGAGAGAAGTCATTTAAAGGATAAAACAAGGGTTAAAACAAAAGAGTCAAGCCTTTCAACGACAAAATGAAAATAACTGTGGCATGTGTATGCATGTCTGAATGTGTTATGGGAAAGAGGGAGAGCAATGATAGACATTTGTTACTCTGGCATGCATGTGAAATGGTATTATCCAGTGGATACTCCCCTGCTAGTCAATGCAGCTGAGTGTCCAGAGAAAAGAGTCCATTTCACACTGACAACAGAGTTTGTTCAAAACAAAAATTGCCTGTATAGCATATTTATTCCAGGCTGCTCGAATTCCCCCATGTTGATTGCTGCTGCCTGAGACACAAACAAGAGGTACATTTCAGGGTTCCTAGTGGGAGATAAAAGATGCTGAAATAGAAATATCTAGGACATTCAGTACTTTTTCATTTTCAATTACCAACTGCAACTGTCCTCCTCAAGGCCTTGATTATGGTAACCTTTTGTAGGTCAGTTGCATTATGTAAAAATTACTAAATGAAGCAGGCTTCATTACAAAGAAGAGAGAAGCAGAGAGAATGAAGCTAGTGAATTTTTTTGTTGTTGAATCACCGTGAGCTACAGTTACAAAACTTTCATATTTGAGTTTCAGTCATACAATGATCGAACGCCATCCCTCCACCAGTGCACATTTTCTACCACCAATGTCCCCAGTATCCCACCCTCCACCCAGTCCCACCACTACCCCTGCCTCTATGTCAGACAATTCCCTCTTACTCTCTCTCTACTTATGGGTATTATGGTTTGCAATACAGAAAATGAGAGGCCATCATGTTTGGTCCTTTATGTACTTTGAGCACACATCTCCCATCCTGAGCAAAAATTTTTTAAAAATCAGGAGATGTTGGAAGAGCCAAGTTTGCTATTTTGAGATATGGAGCACAGTAAACTCCATACAGAAGACAGACCACAAATAAAATAAATAAATAGAATCATAAAGTAAGTAACGATAATAAAATGCTATGCATCAATAGACAGCAGGGCCTGCCTGTGTTCAGCTAAAGTAGTGTCAGTCCAGAGCAAGCAATCTCAAACCACCTGGAAAACTACCATGAGGTTACTTATTATAACATGTCCCAACATTACTATTAATGTACTGTCACTGTCACTGTCATCCCATTGCTCATCTATTTGCTTGAGCAGGCACCAGTAACATCTCCATTGTGAGACTTGTTGTTACTGTTTTGGGCATAATGAATACACTATGGGTTAGGAAATTGGGTAGAATGTTTGCTTTCTGTCAGAAGAGGCTATTTTATTTTTCCTAAACAGTGAGGAATAACCTAAGTGTTGTTTGAACCAACCAGGTATTAGCAGAAAAGAATAAGAGGCCTGAAATGCATTTGAAGAGTGAGGTTTTACCTCTTGTTCTCCTGCCTCTTACCTCAAGAAGAACATGCTTTAAGGAGCAGCTGCTCTAAGCAGCTATATTTAACTCACAACCTGACATCCTTCCTGAACCAGAAAAAGGGCTCTCACATTCATAAACCAAAGAACAGGTAATTATTATTCTAAGCTCTTGAATTTGAGGGTGATTCTTTGTGCAGCATTATTGTGGCAACAACTAACATGATATAGCTTTAATTTAATTTGTCTTAACATTATTTATTACTCTTATCCCCTGGAAATTATAATATTATAGACTTACATTATGGCTAATTTTTTAGCACATTGCAATAAATTTGTCTATTTCTATAGCATGTAAAAAATCACCTGAGAATCACAAACAGTACCTGTATGATCCTTTGAACATCATTGAGTTAATATAATATATAGATGTGCTATCTCCTAATAGACCAAATCTGCTCACTTCATAATGGTACTAAAATGGAAGAAAACTGGCCTTAGAGTATAGGGCATTTGTCACATACATTTAACATCTAAGCTCCAATATAAAAATGCTATTATTCCACATGCACAGACATCAATTTAAGTTCTTTTTAAAGCTACTGACTGTTAGGGAAGATGAGCTCATTAGACCTTGTCTTAACCCCTGACTGACAAGTCATTTATAGGTATAGAATCTAGGCACAATTAAGTGAAAGGAGATCAAAGATCAAATTTTTGAGGAAGAACACTGTCAATGACAATATAAGACTTGAAGGGACATTTAGTCTTTGTGGTCCACAGTGTTGTAAAGATACTTTCCCTTGAAATGCTTTTTAACAGTCAATTCACCAATCTAATTTAAAATGATCTTCTCAATGACGTGGTTTTAATAGCTGTACATATTTAATCTCAAAAGGAATCTGCTAGTGGGTCACAGCATGATATTACCTATTCTTACAGCTGTTTTGAGTAGTGTCCAGATTGCATATCTAGGTGTTTTGTGCAAATATACAAGGATACTAGGAGTAAACACTCATTTCTGAGAAAACTCACTCAAAGTAAAGGAAGAGAAAACAAATTAGGTAGCATTTAGCACACATACATGACCTACTCTCCCCACAGCAAAGACCATGCAATGAATCACAAAGCCAGCTTCTAGAAATTAATTTTCTGCAATGAACATACGTTTGTTAGTTTTTTTAGGGTTTTTTGAAGGAGGGTAACTTTTCTTCGTGGTACTCATAATAGTTTCTCAACCCTAGAACTCCCAATTTTCTGACCACTTTTCTCAGAAGTGTCATGACTAGTGAAAGGAGATGGACTGTAACTCTGTAGAGTTAGGTAGAAGTGGCTTAATTTCCAGCTCCAGCACTTTTGTTTGTGTGGTCACAAATAGAATTTGAGACCAAATACAATCATGCTCATGTCAAAGTCTGAGTGTCACCATTTATAGATGAAGGCAATTATATCTCTCTCGTAACATTTAAGGTCAAAATCTAATAAATAACTACAAAAATGTTTGGTTAACATTTATTTACTAACACAGTTCAATATCCATTCTAGATATATTTGATCACTGAAATTTAATATTACAAACTTGACTTTAGTAATGCCTTTATATTACTGCCAATTTATTATATTTCTTTAATCTCTTGTATCATTTATTCCTTCTTTCATTCATCATATATGTATTGAGTCCCTGATAAGTATATGTGAAACTTAATGAAAATAATTGGAGTCTGGTTTAGCTGGATTAAATTGCAGAGGAGAAAGCACTTTTGCTATTCAGCAGGATGTTCTTCTTTTATTACTTCTTCTTGTCCATAATTAGCTTTTCTTACATGCAAGATGAAGAATAGTTAAATATAAAAATAAAGTGCCACACATTTCTCTCCTCCTGGCTTTGAAATAAGACTCATTATTTTCAATTTGCTAAAGGTAAATTGGTCCAGAGTCTTCTTTAAAAAATAAAATTTCAGATATAAATTTTATTAACATGTGTCTAGTTTTCTTTCAGTCTTTATGGTTTTGGTTGGTAATTGGCTATTTTAATTAATAACTGCCAGCTATAAATTATTTTTATCAAAAGCTAATTATAAAATGCTTTAATCATAGACACTTAAATCAAATGTGGCATTTTCAAAGACATTTCCAATTTCTGCCTTATAATGGCAGGTAGAGCATCTGAATTCTTTTCTCCTGTCCTTCTTCCCTTCATTTTTACACTCACCCCTCTGCACCCTTCCTCCCTCTCTTCCCACTCTCAGTCCCTCCTTCTTACATTGTGAGAGGTGGGACACTTGCTTGCAGTGTGAGAGGTGTGGCACTAGTACATTAAAGGTTTTGTCTCCTGGTATCTGTGACTTGTTCATCCTGGAACTACCTAGAACATATGTCTTCTTTGTGGGAAGTAAAGAGAACAGAACATTTATCATAAAAGTTATCTAGATTCCTCAGAAAGTGTGTACCAGGCCCAGCCTCTGTTTACATGGTTTCCTCTGGGGCGTGGGGCGGACAACTCAATTATTGGGGTTTGGGAGGTTCTTTTATTTCAATTTTCTGGGTGGGGGTGTGAAGGAGAATTTTTTTTCTCTTTTCTTGATGTATTCTCTCCCAAGTGTTTATACCAGAAGGTAATGAACCCTCTGCACAGCCTACAGACTCCTGAGGAGAGAAGCAGATCCTTGAAGGAGCTTTCACCGGAGGCTGTTGAGAGCTTCCTCTTCTGCTTTCTACTCACTTCAAAGATTTATTTAGTTTCTTTGTATTTTATTTTGTGAAGCTGTGCTTTCCGCTAAAGGTAATTAGCTCTAGGCATTTGTTACCACTCTCTTTCCTCTTTCAGTTTGCTCCCAGCAGGAGACAGTGAAATGGAGAGTTTCAATGCACTTTTCTTTTTCTTTTTTTTTTTTTGCCATACAAAGTTTATTGATTCTTTCTTTTTTTAAAAAATTTTTTAATAAGTGAGTCACCATGAGGGTACAGTTACAAATTTACCCATCTTCGTGCTTGTGTTTCCCTCATACAATGTTCGAGAACTCTTCCCTCCACCAGGGTCCATTCTCCACAACCAATGAACACAATATCCCTTCCACCCTCCAATCTTGTCCCCCCACCCCTGCCTCACCCCGCCTCTGTGGCAGGGTATTCCATTTTGTTCTCTCTCCTTTTGTGTGTTGTGGTTTGTGATAGGGGTATTGAGTGGCCATCGTGTTCAGTCTCTAGTCTACTTTCAGCACACTTCTCTCTTCTCGAGTGGGATCTCCAACCACATTTTAGTTGGTGTTCCCTTCTCTATCCGGGCTGCCTTTCCCCCACCATGTGAGGCCAGCTTCCAAGCCATGGAGCCAACCTCCTTGTATTATATATTGCTATTCTTGGGTGTTAGTCTCCTACTCTGTTATTTTATATTCCACAGAGGGGTGCAATCTTTCTATGTCTGTCTCTCTCTTTCTGACTCATTTCACTTAGCATGATACTTTCCATGTTGATCCAC
The DNA here is from genome assembly GCF_027595985.1 of Sorex araneus. Lineage (NCBI taxonomy): Eukaryota > Metazoa > Chordata > Mammalia > Eulipotyphla > Soricidae > Sorex > Sorex araneus. Next base: position 136,854,553 of record NC_073304.1, on the reverse strand, counting down.
TTATATGCAAAGTTCATGACTTCATCTTTTCTAACAGCTGCATAGTATTCCATTGTATAGATGTACCAGAGTTTCTTTAACCAGTCATCTGTTCTCAGGCACTCGGGTTTTTTCCAGGTTCTGGCTATTGTAAACAGTGCCACGATGAATGTATAAGTGCAGATGTCATTTCGACTATACCTTTTTGTTTCTCTGGGATATATTCCCAGAAGTAGTATTGCTGGATCAAATGGAAGCTCAATTTCTACTTTTTTGAGAAGCGTCCATATTGTTTTTCAAAAGGGCTGAACCAGTCAGCATTCCCACCAGCAGTGTAGAAGGGTCCCTTTCTCCCCACATTCTCTCCAACAGTGGTTGCTTTTGTTTTCTTTGATGTGTGCCATTCTCTGTGGTGATATTGAAGCTACAGGTGTCTTCGAAGATGACACACAACTGACCAACCAAGTGGAAACAGAGATAAACAAATGGGACTATATTAAACTAAGAAGCTTCTGCACCGTAAAAGATACAGTGACCAAAATACAAAGGCAATCTACAGAATGGGAAAGGATATTCACCCAATACCCATCCGATAAGGGGTTGATATCAAGGGTATATAAAGCACTGGCTGAACTCTACAAGAAGAAAACATCCAACCCCATCAGAAAATGGGGGAAGAAATAAACAGAAACTTTTCTAAGAAAGAGATACAAATGGCCAAAAGGCACATGAAAAAATGCTCTGCATCACTAATCATCAGGGAGATGCAGATCAAAACAACTATGACATATCAATGCATTTTGCTTATCCCTTAGAGAAAGGAGAATTAAAGTCTTTGCTGGGGATGTCATTCCTTTGTGGAAATTTCCTGAGGCTGCTTTTTCCCTATTTGCATAAGGAAATGATAGCTAGTAAAACCCTACTCAGTATTAGGTCTGAGCCTGGGTCCTCTGGGGTAGGATGAGGTGACTCCTGGCTCCTGCTCCTGATTCTAGAACTCTATTTTTCTCTTTGCAGTCTACCAGTTCATCCTGCGGTCTGCTTACTGCATTGATGTTTGCTTATTCTACTTATCTGCTTTAATTTTGCTGAGTTTGGGCAAGAGTAAGGTTTGAAATCTGACTTTACACCTCCATCACTATTTAAAATTCAACACCAAGTGCACAGAATACTTTGATTTCTATTGTTGAGCATTCCCTACACATACCTAGCCTTTGCCAGCAGTTAGTTTTAGAAACATTTATGAAATGGTAGTTCTAACAAAATTTGCTATTATGGAATGACTATTTGTGTCCCCAAATAATTTACATATTGAAGTTTTAATGCCCAGTGTGACTAGAGATAGGATACAATGAGCTAATTATAGACATAGCACTGTTATCCCATTGTTCATTGATTTGCTCAAGTGGGCACCAGTAATGTCTCATTGTGAGACTTGTTGTTACTGTGTTTGGCATATCGAATATGCCATAGGTAGCTTGCCAGGCTCTACCGTGCTGGCGAGATACTCTTAGTAGCTTGCCGGGCACTCCGAGAGGGGCGGAGGAATCAAACCTGGGTCGGCCGTATGCAAGACAAATGCCCTATCGCTGTGCTATGGCAGTTCAATGAGAAAAGTGAAAGTTAAACCTTTCTGTTCCTCTGCCAAGTGAACACACATATGGGAAGGATGGCATCCATAGATCAGGAAAACCGTTCTTACCAGAAACCAAACAGGCCAACACTTTGATCTTATGGGGACATAATTTTTTTCTGTTTAAGCCCGACCATAGAGAGTTATTGTTCTGGAATCCTGAGTAGGCCAGGTTACATGATTCACCATTAGTTCCTGAAAATTTAGGACACATTTATAAGGGCAAATCATTTGTCACTAATCTAATCTTTTTGTTTCCAAATAGTCCCAATCTTAAAGCTACTATTTGGCAACTCTACATCTCCATCATTTGAACAAACAGTAGCACTAGACACACATACTAAGCTCCCTCTTCAAAGTCAAATAGATGATTAAACTGACAGAATAAACCCTGTAGAAAACTGGTCTGTTTTTGCAGAATACCCTTTCCCTGGCATCATACCTTTTTATGTTTCAATTAAGGTATGTATCTCTTACTGTGTCCATACAAAAATAACTAGTATTGAGATGTTGATTGAGTTTTTGGACTGAAGAAACACCTAAGGAGGTATTTTGCCCAGGGGCAGTCAGGAAAGGCTTTGGAATACCTCTAGGTGGTGTTTCCTTTGAACCTGGAGGGCCCTTGGGAAGGGCTTTCTTATGTTGATTTTGCTACCAGAGTGGGCCCAGAGGGCAAGGTGGAGAGAGGTAAGTAGGGGTGGAGAAGAAACTAGTGGGAAGAAGAAAATCCAGAGAGCTGGGATCCAGGAATGAGGAGCTCAGAGAGACTGGAACAGGTGCATGGAGAGAATGGAATAAACAGCAACTGATTAATCAACCAGTCAACTGGTGGTTTGGTCCTGGTTTCCTCTTCTGTCTGCCCCATGACCTGGGCCATCCCCCCCACCACCACCCCTGAACTGATGGGGAGAGCCACCGGGCTCTCACCCAGATGCCCCTGGGGGAGTTTTTAATCACCCACGGATAAAGCAATTGGGTATGTGTATGAACTAAGACTTTGGAAGCATTTAGGAATGTTTCACCTTTACTGAGGGGACTGAAAAATATCTTAGAGGACTAAAAGCTGTTACTAAGCAGTAGCTAGAATGATGTTTGTTTCTGAAGTTCCGTCCCATTGTCAAGAATTTGGATGGGCAGTTTTCTAAACATTTGGAAGTTTTTATCTCCAACATCTTTAACTAGACCCTTTACCTTCCATCTATCTGGGAAAGCTGTGCTTTCCCTGTACTCCAATCCCCAGATTTTGTTGAAGACTTTTTCTTCTATGTATAACAGCAATATTGGTTTATCGTTTCACACTTTAAACCTTGTAAGATATGGGGATAAGATAGATAAGGATAATGGTGGCTATGTAAAATGTTCTGGAGAACTTTTCCCCCCTCTTTGAACTTTTTTTTTTTTCTTTTTGGGTCACACCCAGCAATGCAAAGGGGTTACCCCTGGCTCACACACTCAGGAATTACTCCTGGTGGTGTAATGACCATATGGGATGCTGGGAATCGAGTTCAGGTCTGCCTTGTGCAAGGCAAACGCCCTACCCGCTGTGCTATTGCTCCAGCCCCTCTTTGAACTTTCTTAAAAAAGCGTTCGGAAAGGGGACAGAGATATAGTACAGGCGTTACAGTGTTTGCCTCATATGTAGCCAATCCCAGCTCAAATTCCTGGTACTACACACTGTCCCCCCAAGCACTGCCAGGACTCACCCAGCAGTGAGATGGTAGATATCATACCTTTGTGAAACTTTGTAGCATGCACAAGTGAAACCATCTTGCCCTGGGCTTTTGTTTTTTAAATTCTTAGGGAGACTATTATTTTTTTATTTCCCTGGCAAGGCTCTAGTATCAAAGCAGGTAGAACCACATACAAGGCAAGCACCCTGCACTCTGTATTATCCTTCTGGTCCCATATTTGTCTAAGTAATTTTTCCCTCTCCTCCCCTCCTCCCACAGCAAATCTTAGTACAGGTGAAGACACTAGAAATCTGTATCTAAATACTTGCAAGTCTGGAACTCTAAACCATTATGCTATTTCTCCAGGCATCCTTAGGGTGACTTTTGTTTTCTGCTTTGATTTATATAGTTTTGAATGACTGCTCAAGTTGCCCATTTCCTCCTCCATCAGTCCTGGAATAGTGTATATTTTAAATGTTTGCACATGTTTTGAGGCTCTATAGTTCGTAAAATATGCATTGTCATAGAAGTCTCTTAAGATCTTTTCTATCTCTACAATATCTGTTATAATTTATAATTTTTCTTTCATTGCATCTTTCTCTTCATTGCGTCTCTCTCTTTTTGGGGCGGGCCACCCCTGGCCGTGCTCAGGGCTTATTCCTGTTTCTGTGCTCTCTGATCACCCCTGGTGGGGCCTAGGGCACCTAAGCTCCTGGCTGTTACACCTGGGTCCAACCCGAGCAAGGTAAGTGCCTTTTCTGTAGCACTGTCTCATTGATATTTGTTTGAAGACCTTTCACTTGAAGTCTCTCACGATGAGTCAATATTTTTAGATTTTTATATTAGTTTCTTGTTTGCAGGACACTGATGTACTTTGCCTTTTTTCTACACAGCCACTCTATATTACTCTATCTTTTGGTTGGAAAGTTCAGACCATTCACATTTTGGGGTGATTATTGATATAAAGAGCCTATTTATTACATTATATCTTTTGTTTTCCTGGGTTTTCATATATGTATGTATATATAAACAATATTTATAAACAAAATAACATATAAACAAGACAATACAAACTAGATATAAAAACAAAACAAGAATGCAACCATATACATGTGTATATATGTATGTTTGGGGGCAATACACAGTGGTACTCAAGGCTTACTCCTGGCTCTGTGCCCAGGGATCACTCTTGGGGGTTTAGGGGACCATATGGGATGCTGGGGATCAAACCGAAGTAGGCTCTGATGTGCAAGAGAAATGCTCTACCCACTGTACTCTTGGCCCATCTTAGTTCTTTATTCTAATTGTCTCTGTTCCAGATTTTTAGTCTGTGGTTAGGACGAGAATTGTGTCAGTTTTTCTGTGTCTAATTAAATTAAAGCCCACAATCATAAATTCAGTGATTTAGTATTGTTGAAATGTCCATATAATTCAGAGTGATGGAAAGTTTCAATGCAATTTTTATCAAAAGTCCAATGCTATTTTCAAGGGAATAGAACAAAAAATATGAAATCTGCATGAATACCCAAAATACCACAGATAGCCAAAGCTATCTTGAGAGAAAAGAAAGATGGAGGAATTATTCATCCTGACTTGAAACTAATTACAAGCAGTTGTAATCAATATAGCATAGCACTGAAAAAGAAACAGATGCACAGAGAATCAGATAAAATAGGAGAGTCCAGATAATAAAACTATACATATATGAAAGTTTGTGTTGTGACAAAGGATCCAAGACTATACCGTGAGGAAAATAAAAACTTTTTAACAAATGGTGTTGAAAATAATGGATAACAACATGCACAAAAATATACACCTTATACAAAACTTATCTCAGAACGAATCAATGACTTGGATAGAATATCTTAAGTAAATAATAAGATACATAGGAAAACCTAGATACTACATTCAGGGACTTTGACTTCAAAAATGTATTTGGAGACTCATCTTTTCTTTTTCTGGATAAAACCCCATCTTTGTCTTTATTTGCTCTTATGATTGGATTACTCCAAATTATACACACACCCCCATTCACATATATAAATACATTATATAAGTATTTTATATAAATATTTAATACCTATAAATACACATGTAATAGTTTAGAAAGAATTTCCATATATATACATATATATGTTCAGATATACAATGCATATATACAAACGCGTATAGTATTGAAATACAAATTACACTTTTTTTAATGAATCACTGTGAGATACAGTTACAGACTTACAAACTTTCGTGATCACATTCAGTCATACAATGATCGAGTATGATCCCTCCACCAGTGCCTGTTCTCCACCTCCAATACTCCCAGTATCCATCCTGCCCCCTGCATCTCCCCTTAGCCTCTGTGGCAGGCACACTTTCTTTTATTCTCTCTCTCCTTTTGGATGTTATAGTTCACAATATGGGTACTAAGTGGCCATCATGCTTGGTCCATAGTCTACTTTCAGCACATATCTCCCATTCTGAGTGAGCCCTTCAAGAATCATTTACTTGGTGGTCCCTTCTCTATCTCAGATGCCTTTTCCCCCAGCGTGTGAAGCTGGCTTCCAACCCATGGAGCAGTCCTCCTAATCCTTATCTCTATTATCCTTGGGTGTTAGAGAGACTCATATTTAATGGAAAGAAAAATAAAGACAAAATACATAAGGGGCTATATCAAATTTAAAATGTTTGATTTAGTTAAAGAAAGGAGAACAAAATAAGAATGCAACCATGAATTGTAAGATACTTTTATGCATAATATGTCTAATAGGGGATAGATATCAAAAAATATACTAAAAAAGTCACAGAATTCAATGACAAATACAAATCACCCAATAAAAATGAACAAAATGGAGCTAGTACAGTGGGGAAGTTACTTGCCTTGTATCTGATTGACCTGGATTCAATCCCTGACACTCCTTCTGGTCCCGAGAACCCCATTGGGAGTAATCCCTGAACACAGAACCAGGAGTAATCCATGAGCAACACTGAGTGTGGCCCCCAAACCAAATTAGTAAAAATTTTTAAAAAGTGCAAAATATCTGAACATATACTTCTCCAAAGAATTCAGAGATAAACCACAGGTGCATGAAAAACATTGTTGACATCATTTGCCATTATTATACATAATTCAAAAATACAATGAGATGTCACCTCACAGCTGTGGCAGTGGCCTATACAAAAAGACTAAAGATGCATTGATAGAACAAAAGAACTCTGGTATACCTTTAATGAGATTGTAAATTGGTATAGCATCTATGAAAGATAGCATAGTGATTTTAAAAAATACGAACTAAAAGTGGAATTACCATAGTATCCATCACTGTCACGCCTAAGAATTTATCCAAAGACCATGGTAACACTAAGCTGAAAAGATATATGTTCACAACATTATTCAGAATAGCCAATAGAATGAACCTAAATGCCTATCAACAGATAATTGAATAAAAAAGCTGTGGTCTATATGACCAATAGAACATAGAAATAAAAATATGAAATTGTGTCTCTTTAGACAGCATGGGTAGAGCTGTAGAACTTGAGATGATTAAGCAAAATAAGTCAGTAAGTGAAAGACAATTGCCAGACGGACTTACACAAATGTGGGACAAAGTGGTGGGTGGGAATGTGTGGGAACCATGGGCAGATACTGCTAGTTTGACAGTGTGCTTGCACTAAAAATTTGGTGATGGCTGTGGTGATGATTTAAATACTTTGAGAGCTGTTAAACTGTCCTTTCAAAATTTTATAGTATTTTAAAGCAAAGTGTATCAATAAAAAGTTGCTTAAAAAAATCAAAACCAGTTCTATCACCTCTGGATGAATTCCCAATCTCTGAAGCCTTCCTGCATGTTACCATGTGAGGCATAACTGAGCTGAGTTATGATCTATTCTATATGTCTGGCTTTTTCTTTCTTTTTGTCCAGGCCTCAGTTAAGCAGCTAATTCTCATTCAGCCTCATGATGGAATCCCCACCTGCTTTGGGCCTGGTAGGGTGAGACTCTGAGGAGGCTCCTGGCTGGGGGTGGCCAGGGCTGGTCTCAGATCAGGGTCTTTCCAGCAGGAACAATACAAATTGGGATTTTCTCAAGCTCCTCCACACACAACATCACACACCCTTTGTTGCTTTTGTTTCTCTACAGCAACCAGATAAATCTGTACACAGCAGGGTCCTGGTGAACACAGCAATATGTATTTTTTTCCAGAAGAGTCTCTTGATTCTTTCACTCTAATAGGTTTTTAACTATGTAAGGAGGCTCAGTGGGGCAGCTTCAGGCATTTCAATGGTTCTTTATGTGGAATCTTTTATAAGGAAGGAACTTACTGCTGGAAATAATCAAAGCTGAACTCTTGGAAACTTCATCATATACTTTAGGTTCAAAAGATTAAAAAACTTCAATGGCTTGGTTGAAATATTGCATTATTCTATATTTAGTCAACAATTGAATCTTATACATTGCTAATTATAGAATCCACAATTATTTACCAGGTGTTTCTTTTTTATGTTACATTTTACTAAATAGCATAGTTTATTTTGAATGTTCAATAAAATATATAACCCTTGTCTATGACCACAGTTATAAAATCCATAACCTTGAAAGAAAGCTGGATCTAAGAAATAAATACCTAGTAGACTTATAGGAATTCCAGAGGATAGTTATCAGAGCACTCTGAGCTAGAAGAATGCATGGTCAGCTTTACTAAGATAATTCTATTTCTAGTCCTGGTCCCTTAATAACAATTCTTTCAGCTTCAAAGAAAAATGATAGGATTTTTCCTACTTAAAGTTTTAAAATACACCCAGTATGAAACTGAATCTCATATTCTATTCAGCTTCTCTTCACAAAAATCTATCACAGATACCTAGAACTTCCTTGGATTTAAGAATCTTTATGCTTTTGGAGAGTTTATTACTAATAAAACAAACACACACATACACACAGATATATAAAAAGGCACATGTCTTCTATACCACATTCATTATGTAACAAAAACTGCTACTGAATTCAGCTGATGTCCTTTATGAAACAGTTCATTAACTATACAAAGTTGAGGTTACTCCTGTCAACCCCCTGTCTAGGACCTTAATTGTTCTTTTGGATTGTAGATTCATAGTATCATTGCTTTCTTCAAAAAGAAATTTTCTTAAAATCCTTTGTTACTTAGATATTTCTATGCAACTAAATCATCTCACAAATATGGACATTGGGTCCCCTCGAAGGCATGTGTGCCTCAGGCTGCCCAGGGATGGTGTTCAGATTAAATATTCAAGTTCCACCATTAGGCTAGTTGCACGCCACTCAATGATCATACCTGGCGAGAAGGTGCAACAGCAGGCAAAATGGAACTGCAGTTGCTAAGAGGCCAGCATCTTTTTTCACAGATCTGCTTGGTTAATTCTTACCCAATTGAAAGGAATGGATCTGAAGGTTCCACACCTTCCACACAGTGGAGAAAAAGGAGCACAAACTTATTCATAATTAAGAGCGGACCTCTTGCAGGGCAGAGGCTGAAAAAAAAATGGCGGCACACTGAGGCTTTTCCTGCCCACAGGATCACATTCCCTTTATTCCTTATATAACTTCTACCCTGGGGGTTGAAGTATATACTGGCTTCACGGGAATCAGGGAAAAGATTCTAAAAATGAGCTAGCACAAAGACTTTCTGGCTTCCTGGGTGCTAGTAGATGAAGAAGGGGTAAGAAATAAAGGGGTTATTGGTCAGCAGTATGTATTTGTAATCAATATGCTCCTGAAAATCTAAACATTGTCCATGGGCTCATGCTGTACCACCTGCTTCTCTCAGTAACTGGGTCACTCAGCACTTTTCCTGAAACCCTGGTGCTGTCTCTTAACTGACCTGGTGCTTCACAGCCTGGCTGACTCTTTACCAGTCACTTTTGCTTTTATCTTAACTACTGACATCTCTAGGCATCTGGTCTCTTCACAGTTATGAATCTGCTGCATGTTCCAGAGTTTTGACAACTGAAAGATCCCTGGCCCTCTGTTTGGCTGACTTTTTGTCTCTTCTTTAGGGCTGTCATAGATACTCCTGTAGTCGTCAAGCTGACTTCATTCTCTGTGTAGAAACAGCACCTCCAATGAGAGAATGGACTCTGACGGCTCCAAATAATGGGTCTCACACCTGCTTTATCTCTTGACATTTAATCGCTTGTTCTAGGAGACAATTCAGAAAACTCTCCCATAATAGAAAAAATAACACCCAGAATCTTCCTTTCAGGCAAAGAAATCTTAATCCTTTTTTTGTTCATGTATTTTACCAAACTAGAGATCCTGTCACATAACTTCTTCAGCAAGATAACAATTCACCTTTGAGAAGAAGGCAATCCAATTTTGATTTATTGATCTCCGGATACAATGTCTTTCTAAAAAAAAGTAAATGTAGACCAGTCTATATGTCAAATAAAAGTCTGAACAAGGCATTTTAAAGGAGAAAAGTCCAGCAATTTATTTCTTTTTGCAGAATTAAATAGACACTTTTGTTTGCAAAAATTTTTTAAATTGAAAATAATGCAACTAAGCAGCAATATGTCGTGTGTGTGTGTGTGTGTGTGTGTGTGTGTGTATGTGTGGTAATGGGAATGTTGACGTTAAAGACAACCTTTAATTTCAACTTTGTGTTTCTGTTACATTTGATCTAGTTGATATTTGACTGACTTAAATAGAACATTGGTTATTTGTATAGTTTTAAGTCTAGGAGAAAGAAAAGTAGGTTTTCACATACTAATAAATGTCCTTCATTATAAAGAGACTCCTATTAAATGTGCATGTGTGTGATCAAGTGAGAAAGCAACTTGTTCATGGCAAGAAAATAAATGCTCATTAAAGTTTTGCTATACGCAGGGAAAAATTACATTTCTTTTGTGCCTAAACTATTACTACTGTATTTCTTTATGGGCACATTCTGCTGCTGCCAGCACCCAACCCCCTACAGTCAAACCTCAAAAAAGTTTAAATCTATAGAATAATCAATGGCTCTACAATTACTATTAATCTGGATTGAAGGAAAGTTCAGAAAGCAAAGATTTATCTGTTTGCTTGTCATGGACGGCAGTAGGAACTTAAACTAAATCCAGTTTAGAAGTTTCAAAGGGCCAGGCTGGCATATGAATGTAGGACCTTAACCTGTAGGATCATCACCCTTTTGTCACTCAGGTCCTTCTGGGTGATAACTTTTTAAAACTTTCCTTCAATCAATATCATAGTTATGTACCCAAAACTATTTTTTTTTTTGGAAGAGCTTGTTTTGGTACCGGGTCCATCACCTTTGGGCCTAGCCCTGAGCTTCTATTTGCTGTAGTGGAAACCCCCCACATGTACCCACATAGAGTCAATCATCAAGTGTCTGCACCTCTGTAGTTCTCCATCAGTAGAGCCAGGGAGGCATGTTCAACCCAACCCAAGCCAAGGAGCTGGTACACAGGGAAGTCTGGGAATCATTAATGAACTTTGCTTTACTGAAAAATTCTGAGTATCTATTTCCTGTCCAGCGAAGCCCCAACCAATGTGGAAAGGAAGTTGTTTCCCGATCTCTTTCCAAAATCACAGCAATTCCGAGGTGTGTTCTACAATTTTCTCAAAGAGACCTTGGTGAGATTGAGACGATGTGCTTACAATTAGAATCTGCTCATGACCTGCACTTTCCTGGCCACTTCCCTTCCCTCTTTTACCCTCATACACCCATGCCAGTGTCTCTTAGGACTATGTTCCAAATAAACTACATGCTGTCCGTTTTAATCTTTTTCAACCTGAAATCTATGTTGTCAGATACCAGGATGGCCACTCCAGCTTTTTAAAGGGAGTTGTTTGCTTGCATGATTGTTTTCCATCCTTTGACTGTGAGTCTATATTTACTCTGTTTGTTCAGGTGTGTTTCTTGCAGGCAACAGAATGTTGGGTTTAATTTCCGGATCCATTTTGCCACTCTGTGTCTCTTGATAGGTGCATTTAGGCTCTTGACATTGAGAGAGATTATTGTGATGGGGTTTTGTGTCATATTTCTGTGGGATTTGTTGTTCTTATGGGGCTCCACCTTGTCTTACAGTAGCCCCTTTAGACCTTCTTTCAAGTTTGGTTTTGAGTCTATGAAGTTCCTGAGCTGTTGTTTGTCTGAGAAATAGTGTATGGTTCATTCAAGTTTGAGTGAGAGTTTAGCCGGATAAAGTATTCTTGGTGAGGGGTTCATTTTGTTGAGTTTTTTCACTATGTCCCACCATTGTCTTCGGGCTCGGAGGGTTTCCTCTGATAGGTCTGCTGTAAATCTGAGAGGTGCTCCTTTGTATGTGATTTCCTTCTTTGACCTTGCTGCTTGCAGAATTGTGTCTCTATCCATAGCATCCATCATTCTGACTATGATATGCCTTGGAGTCTTTTTATTTGGATCTCTTTTTGCTGGTCCTCTTCGGACTCCTTGTATCTGGATGCCTGCCTTCTCCAGCTCTGGGAATTTCTTAGCAATGATGTCTTTGACTGTGTTTTATTATTGGGGTTACTTCCCTGTGGTTCTGGTACTCCAATGATTCTTACGTTGTTCCTCTTGAAGTCATCCCCCAGGGCTCTGATTCGCACTATAGCCATCTTGAGGTCTTTCACCATTATTTGTTGTTGTCTATAAGCTTTCTGTAGCTCATCTTCAAGGTCGCTGATTCTGTCTTCGGCTGTAGTCATTCTACTGTTGAGGGCATCCTCTGAGATTTTTAATTCGTCTACCGATTCCTTTATTTGTGTGACTTCCATTCATAGGTTTGAAATTTCTGCTCTCATTTCTTCCTCCATTTTCTTGGTAGACCTTTCCAGTGCTTCATTCATCTCTTCCCTTAACTTATTGGGTGTCTGTTCCATGGTTGCTTGGAGTATGTCGACTCTCCTCCAGATTTCCTCTCTGATTATCTGAGAGGTCGTAGATGTGAGTAGCCCCAAACTACATGCACTCAAGTTTGGCTCAGAATCTGCTTTTGGAGTTATACAGATTAAGACACTGTTCTCCATTGCTCCTTTACCATCACCCAAGGTATGGCTTTTTGTTGTTCCATAAACAAAATAGGAATGTGTGTGTGTGTGTGTGTGTGTGTGTGTGTGTGTGTGTAGCAAAGTAGTTTTTTTAAATAGAAATTTAGTTAGAGAAGTATGAGTGGGGAAAAGAGATGCATACTCAGGAGGAAATTTTCCCTTTCTTTCATATGGGGAAAAAGCAGTGAATACACACCTCAAGTTGAGGTGTGGGCCAGTCTCCAGGGTCGAGAATGAGCACCACATACCCTTACAAAGCTGATTTTATGGTGGATAATGCTAAAAGGAACATAGGGTGAGCAAATGTCTTTCCTCCATTTTGTCTTTGGACCATTGGGGTATGTTCTGAAAAGTTGGGTTGCTGACTCAAATGGTAGCCCAATTACTAGATTTTTTAGGAATTTCCACTAGAATGAGTCATGGCAGAAGTCTTACCAGAAATAGAGGACTGACTGACTCATTCAATGATTAAAGCTACTGAAAAATCTTTATTTTCTTACCAGTATCAATAAAGTTTATTTTCTCCATTATCTAAACAATATAATTGATTACACTGAAGATACTGAGCTTCTTTATTTTACTATTTATTATGTAAATTGTACACACAAAATTCACATAGAAAAAGATTCAGAGACAGTTGTCTTTTTTTTAAAAAAAAAGATGAGTGACTTTTGAGCAGATTTTTTGATGATGTGTTTAAGTTTGTCTCTCCATGGTCCTATTTGTACATGGACCCATATATTCAATGGGAGATGCCTAGGCTGCATTTTATGTGCAGAACTTCCTCGGCCCGCACGGCCAACTTGAACCTCAGCCGGAGAGAGGGAATGAGAGTTGAGTGGGCTAGGGAGGACTGCATGCAATATACAGCATACAGCAAGTTTATTGAAATCCAAGCAGTTTATATAGTCTTATTTTAGCAATGATCAGCAGTTACATAAGTGGCATAAACATTATTAATCAAGTGGTGCAAGCAACTTTATTTTTGCCAATATTACTTGGTTTTCAGTTCCTTCTCTCAGCCTTGAGAAACATGGGAAAGCAGATGTGGCCTTGAGCATGGCCATGGCAGATACGAGCTAATCCTCCCTTCAGCCTCCTCTCGAGTCCAGCTGCCAGAGCATGGTGGCCCTTCAACTATTCTCTTGAGGCAGGTCGCCAGAGCATGGTGGCCCTTCGACCCCCTTTCCAGGCTGGCTGCCAGAGCATGGTGGCCCTTCAGCCGCCTGTCAAGGTTGGCTGTCAGGGGATGACTCACCCTCATGCCAAGTTTCTCCATACTCACTCCCATTTACAGGAACTAAGGCAGGGGGTGCCTAGGCCCCCTCCTCACCCAGTCCCTGTGTACAGGGAGAGAGGCAGGGGGTGCCCAGGCCTGTCCCCAACACAGAACCAATTATGGAAGAATTGAGACTAGTTAACATATGGAATCTAAAATATGCTGTAATCAACCAACATCACTGTCAAGAACACATGTATATCAATTTAACCACTTTGAATTAACTGGCTGGGATCAAACTCAGGTCACAAATATCTTAATCTATGCACTAACTCTCCAGACCCTAGGATTTGTTTTCTTAACAACAACAATGACAAAAGAGCAGATGACCTTAGAGTGTTATCTTTAATTAGAAAGAATAAGTAAATAAGAGATGGGTTTGGAAGAAAAGAATATGTGTAATGTCTCAAATATGCAAGCCACAGACAAATGATGGTTCATGATAGCAAGACATTGGGAAGAAGTCACTAAATATGAAAATACAAAAGTCCATATTAGATATCCATCTACATTTGTATCATGGAGTTCAGTGTTAACTGAGTTGATACTTGAAGGATGAGCAGACTTCTGTGATAATGGAATGTCTACATATGAAAAAGAATATAAATGTACCTTATGCATAGAATCTACATTGTCTTGAATAGAAATATGGTAGCTTGGGGATTTGCCACAGTTAATTCAAATGACAACTTTTTTTTTGAGAGAGAGAAGGTGTGTGGGTGTTTAAAGGAGAAAGAGAAGGAACAAGTGGAAATAAAGGTATGCATGATGCTGGAAAATTATAAGTAACAGATGAAATGTTCTTGACAGAAAAGGGAAAGAAGATAGAGATGGAATGTTCAGAATGAATTTTGGAAGGGAGGAAAGTAGCTTTTAGGATGATGCAGAAGACAATAGAAAAGGGGTATGTGTTGCATCAAAAATATTTTTGCTGGAGAAGATAGGAGGTTAGATTCCTCCTTTAATAACAATTAGTTTTCTCATCAACAGAATATAGCATCATCTGCAAGTAGAATCGATTGGGGGCAAAAAGTAAATAATACAAGAAGTCTAGAATAGCTACTGTAAAGTGTGTGTTTGGGTAATAAAAAAGATGACTTACTCCTAAAACCATTAAATGTAACACATCAATGACAACACTTTTAGCCTAAAGAATTGTGTAAATTTATAGCACCAAATCATGGCCATTCTTTGAAAAATACCGAAATTAATGATCTCATGACTGTATTTCTTCTCTTTATGAAAGCTAATTCAAGGAACTTGATTTTCTCAAGATTTAGCTCTTCTGTATACTCGCTCTGGTTTGGTATCCCTTAACCATCTCATAATATTCACTTTTAATATTTTATATTTTATGATTCACATTCTCTATCCTTCAAGTGAAATACAATTGGTGAATAGGCCATATGGCCTTTCTGCTGTTTCCTTTTAGTTTGGCAAACATCTATGGAATAATTGTAGGTGCCAGGAGCTGTGGGAGTTGGTGGGGAAGTGACTATGAATTAAACATTGGATCTTTCCCAGAGTTTCTCACATAGTCTGTGGGAGACAGGCTCACAAATATATCATCTCAGAACCATGTGGCTTGTGCTATCTTGGATGCAGAGATATTATGATCTTGAACTATAAGATTAATGACAGTTATTTGTCCTACAAATATTTTATAAGTGCTTACTACGTGTCATGTAATGTGAACCTCTGACGTTAGAGTGGTAGAGATAAAGAGTAAGTTCTTCACTCTCTGGATATGTGCTTTGAGGAAATAAAAAAGTATGGTATGGCAGATGTGCAGGAAAAATGAGCTATTTAGCATAAGTGACTGGGGAAAGTCTTGCCAAGAGGAGGGTTGCACGTAGACAGCTTAGGGAAGGAATCACCCATGTAAAGATGCAAGAACAGACATTTCTCTGTGGAGGAAACCTGTAGTAAAATGTCCAAGGGCGAATATGTGATTGGCCTGTTCACAAAGCAGAGAGGAGAACAGCATGAACAAGAATAGTGAAGGAGAGAGAGAGAAGAAGGATCTACTAGAGAGATTGACAGGGGTCAGAATTGAATTTTGAATGTTAATGCAAGCATTCACATTTAGACTAGACTATACAAGTAGGCCAGTCTCATCTTACTACCAGGAACTCAACCAGCTCTTCAAAGGCCACAAAATGCCTCCAGATATACTTCATGAAACCACCCTACAATGAGGGCTAGTAAATATAAGTAATTCAATCATTCAGTAATTATGCAATTTTCACCTGTTGAGTGTTAGATACTCTTCTAGATGCTGATTATTTGGCAGCTACAAAGTGGTTAAATTCCTATGTTCCTCTACTTATGGTTCTTTTGGAGTGCATGTATAGAGGTAGGCATTTCAGGTTCAGGATCATAATTGAAAAGCTCCAGGACAAGAGTAAATTTGTGGTGTCTGAACATCATGACTGAATTAAAGAAAATGAAAGTAGAGATAAACACTTTGTGGGGAAGGCTGTGAGTTGGATTACTTGGGTTATACTATTGATGTTGTGTTACTTAGACCACAAGGTTGGAATCAGTAAGAATTTTGAGAAGTAAGACAGTCTATTCTTATTTTTCAAACTCAATGCTCTATTTGTGGTGAGGTTACCTGTATGAAGCGAAAGATGAGATGGGGAATCAAATAGGAGGTGTGATAGTTTTAGAATTAAAAAAAAATAGTAAAACCATATGTAAGCACCACTAATATTAAACTATTCAGGATTTTACTTCTAGAAAGAGAAGAGCTGTTTCTCAGAGTGACATAGAGTTAACATATGGTATTTCAGTTGTATTTAAATTGCCTGTGTGATTTTAATGACTAAGTCACCAGTGAGGAACTTCATGATGAAATAGTTGCATAAAAGCAGAAAACAGTTTTCTAAAAACATAGACAGGCTTTTCCCTTCTTAGTCTTCAAGGTTCCCAGACATATAGTTATAGGTAACAACAACAGCAACCACAGAGCAACTTTCGCAGGACTGGAGAAACATTGCCTTTTTATACTAAAAGGCAGAAAACTGGAAAACAATACCTAGAAGCAAATAAATCATGAATCAGTGCCATCGGTTTACAATTTTCCTTCCTGCCACCTTCTCAGCTTCCTCTAGATGAGCATAAAGGATTTTGTTTAATCGACTACCATAGGACTCTAACCCAAACTAAGGCGGAGATATACAAGCAAAAGAGTGCACATGTGAGCAATGAAGGTAAGGGTAGGGCCCTGGCTTGCACAAAGGGAGATCTGTATTGATAGGACAATATTAAACAGTACAGCAGATGCTTAGGTTAGGAAGAATGGCCAGGGATGGGAAAGGGACATGGCTCAGGGATATTTAATCTGCCATCCTGTTGTTTTTCTTGGCTTCTGTTGAACCCAGATGGTGATCAGGATTCCCCCCAGCACTCAGACTCAATGTAAGAACAGAAGGTTTGTTGCTCTGCAAATGAAGAAGTAGGATAATCTGCCCTAGTTATCTGCAAACTCCTCTAGTTATCTGCAACTTTTTTTTTTAATTCAGGGAGCATGTTTTCTTCTTAAGAATAATAAGCTTATAGTAGCTGAGAATCTTTTGGGAAAGGAAGGTATTTATAAAAAATAATCCTAATACTATTAAACATCTAGGGTTCATTTTAGGTCAGGAATTGAGATTTGAAAAAAATTAAGTGGCTTGTTCATAGTCACCTAACTAAAAAGTGATAGAACTGGAATTTTAATTTCATCTATTTGAAGACAAGGTGTGTTGCTCACCGCATAACAGGATGTCCACATTTTAAAGATGAGTAGGGAAGGGAGAACAAAATTTAAGATGCTTCAATTAAAAAAAAAACACTGATGTGCAAAGTGTTAAGGCTGGAAGGATATTTAGATCTTGAGTTAGGGTATGTCTTCATTTTGCACATCTTCCATAAATTAAGTGACATAATTGAGGATGCAGAACCAGCTAATGTCTGTTACAACCAGGGCAATGCATCACTGTCTTGTATTCAGTTCAGCGATCTATTTACCTATGATCTAGCTGAACAGATATTTCTTAGAACCCCTAAAAGCACATGACATGACACATAGACCAAAACAATTTGCTAAACTCCTTTTCTTGTTTTGTTTTGATTTTGGAGCACACCTGGTGGTGCTTAGGGCTAAATCCTGACTCTGTGGCTCAGAGATTACTCCTGGAGGGCTCAGGGAAAAATATGAGGTGCCAGAGATGGAAACAGGATTGGCTGCCAGTAAGACAAATGCCTTACCTGCTACACTATCATTCTGGTCCCAAATTCCTCTGACACACAAAATGCAGTTGCTTATAGGAATGGTCAGAAGGCCCTGTAAGGTGACAAACTGGACTCCCACTGCATGGGAGTCTCCATAAATGTTCTTTCTCCCTATCTCCCTGAGAAGGTAAAAATTTTATAATATCATAAGTATAGTAATACTCATGTGCCATTTGCTAACTAAAATGTAAGATTTTAGCCATGGAGAATCTGAGCTCTACTACAGTCATTACACTTCTGTGAGCTAAAGTTCTGGCTCTACCCTTTGGCATATGCCAGTGGTGGGTGGGCATATATGCATATAAGCATAAAGATTTTGTGTAATCGGGCATGCCTTGGGAGAATGTCCTCCATTAAGGTTTTTTTTTTAAATGACCTTAATGAAGGATATTCTCCCAAGGCATGCCCTGATTGCATAAACAGAGAACATGGAGCTTATTAGTTTTTAATCTTAACTTTTAAAGACACAAAGATGTAAAGATATGTAGAAATCAAACTCCAGATACATAGAACTTTTCTCTCTAATTTCTACATTGAATTGTTTAGGTCATCACCTTTTTACCTTTAAATAACATGGACTTAAGCTATTTTCTTAAACAAATTCTTCCTTAGACGTGACTTATTTACTCTTGAAATAACCATATATGGCACTCATGCTGCCCTCTCTAACCCTAAATTTGTGGCGGTGGGTAGCCTGGGAGCAGTTTGCAGCTATGCCTGGCTAAGTGGGTCAGTTGGCTCAGGGCTTCCTCTGGCAGTGGGACATTGCTCAGGCTCAATGCTAGGATCATCAGGGCTGCCTGGTGGTGCTTGTAGACAGAGGGTCACATCAGTGGTACTGGGAAACTCCAGAGCTGTGTCTAATATTGCTTGAGAGGAAACATGGTACCTGGGAGAGATTTCAAGGTCTTACATGTGTAAAATCTGAGGTCTATCCATTTGTACTGTGTCCTCAGATCTTCTCTTCCTAAGTTTTGATAGATAAAATAACATTTTAAAATTTCTGTTGGTTTCCCTTAAATTTGTAACTAATGCACTGGAGAGCACAAATTCCCCAACCTTTCATTTTCTTTATTTCCTTTATTCTTTCCCCCTCCTGTCATGCATGGTCAAGTTCACTCAAGAATAAAACATACTTTTCTATAACCATAATAAGCCCCCCAAATCTAATCATTAGAACTATAAAAAATTGTGATAATGACTCACTGAAAATTATTCTGCCCATGTTTTACTCTTATTTTCTCCATATTATATTTTTCAGAAACCTATGATCATTTTAGCCATTGGAAGATAAAGCGGCCAATGCTG
The DNA here is from genome assembly GCF_027595985.1 of Sorex araneus. Taxonomy (NCBI): domain Eukaryota; kingdom Metazoa; phylum Chordata; class Mammalia; order Eulipotyphla; family Soricidae; genus Sorex; species Sorex araneus. The sequence continues at coordinate 136,835,388 of NC_073304.1, read as the reverse complement.
CCCCAGGGAGAAAGGAGAATGAAGAGTGGGATTCCTCAGCCTTGACCACACATTTTAACCATCTGGGAGCTCTAAACAATATTGATGCCTGTACTCTATCCCAAGAGTTTCTAATAGGAAGTAATCTAGAGTGTGGTTTAGATTTGAAAATTTTGAAAGCTCCTCAGATAATTATGATTTACAGATAAAATTGGGAGGAAGTACTAGTTAAAGGAAAATGAGGATATCTCACTGTCGGTTTTATTTGCATCTCTCTGATAATAAATTGCAATCAACACTGTTTTCATATTTCTTTTAGCCATTCTTATGTGCTCTTCAGAGAAGTGACTCCTTATCTCTCCCCATTGTTATGACATACGGGGGATTTTGTATATCTTAAATATTAGCCATTTCCCTCTGATGTAAATAGCCTAATCACTGTATCACTGCCATCCCGTTGTTTGTCAATTTACTCAAGCGGGCACCGGTAACATCTCTATTCCTCTCAGCCCTGAGATTTTAGCAGCCTCTCTTTACTCATCTTTCCCAACGATTGGAGGCTCTTTCAGGGTTAGGGGAATGAGACCTATTGTTAATGTTTTTGGCATATCAAATATGCCACGGGTAGCTTGCCAGGCTCTGCCTGTGTGGGTTGGATACTCTCGGTAGCTTGCCAGGCTCTCTGAGAGGTATGTATATATCTGTTACTGTAAATAGTTTAATATTTTTTTATGCAATAAGATGTCTTCATAAAAAATTATCCAATGTTTCTTTTGCCATGCAAAATCTTTTAGCTTGATATGGTTCAATTGTTTATTTTTATTTTTGTTAATTTTGCCAGTGGAGTCAATTGAAGACAGATCTGAGGTACATAGCCTGGAGAATTCCACTTATTTTATTTCATGCATTTTATGATTGTGGTCTACTCTCTATTTTTTAATCCAATTTGAATTAATTTTTATATATGAAATGTGTTACAAATTCCTTCTTTGCTTGCTTGCTTGCTTCTTTCCATCCTTCCTTTTTCCCTCCCTCTCTCCCTTTCCTCATTCCTTCTTTCCTTCCTTCTGTCCCTCCTTGGCTATCCAGTTTTCCCATCACAATTTATTGAAGATGCTTTCCTTGATTCACTTCTTGAATCCAGTTTTTTTGTCATAGGTTAACATCTGAGGACTTATCTTTGGCCTCTCAACTCTATTTCACTGGTTTAATAGAGATTGTTTCACCCACTGAGAATGATATAGATTGAAAAAAGATAGGATACAACCAGTGTTGACGAGGATGTGGCAAAATGGAGGCCTCATGTACTATTTGTGGGAATGTTTTCTTGTTTGACTTTATGGAGAACAGTAAGGAGACTTCTCGAAAAATAAGTATGGCATTCACTTATAGTGTTTATCACTGACCTCCATAAGATTAAGAAAGGTCTGCTTATTCCTACCTTACTAAGGGATATTATACTTTTATAATACTGAATTAATGATTCATTTATATTGAATGTGATGTCTATTTAAGTAAATTTTGAATTTATAGATATTTTTATTAAAATATTTTACTTATTAATACAAAAACTTATGCATTATCTATAATATAATATTTTTAACATAAAGCCTGTTTCCATTTTTAGGGTAAAAATCAATTTTGGAGCCAGAGTGATAATGTAGCAGATAGGAGGCTTGTCTAAAACACAACTCCCCTAGGCTCAATCACCCAAACCCCAAATAGACTTGCTAGTCCCACCAGAAATGATCCCTAAATGCAGAGCCAGGAATCCTCATGTACTGGCCACTACGTATGCTCCCAAAACAAATAAACAAAAACACACACCAAAAAGTAAGTAGGCTTTTATACTTTTTTTCCACTCTTTTCTTTTTTTCTCTCTCTTTTACTTTTTAATTGAATCATCATGAGATACAGTTACAAAGTCATTCATGATTGGGTTTCAGTCATACAATGTTCCAATACCCGTCCCTTCAACAGTGTACATTTTCTGCCAACAATGTCCCTAGTCTCCTCTCTCTTAAAGCCTGCATCTATGATGGCAGATACTGAAAAGTTACCATGTGTATCACTTTACATCCTTTCAGTATTCAGTTTTTGTCCAGTGATCATTTCTGCACTCATTTGTGGGATATAAAAAGCACAGTATGAGACTAATACGCACTTTCACACTTTTATAGGCATATTTGAATTACCCCTTATAATTTTCTTGGTTCTCCTCTCCTTACTTTTAGTAAATTATGTATTTATCTATTCCATGTTATTTTAAAAAGGTATTAACATAGAATTATTCATACTATTAATTTTTTAAATGTATATACTTATAAAGAGAGAAACATAATTTTTGAAAAAATGTCAACTTCTCATTGATTTACAATTTTGTGAATTTTCAGGAGTTCGTTTTAATCATATGTATGTGTATGGGTGTCATCATATATAAAATAAATAATTTAAATTTATTTTTTCTCATATGTGAGATATAAATACACATAATAAAGAAACAACAAAAGTTAAAGTGATAGAAAATGTTTTATGTATAGAATTTAACTGTCATGGGGAGGGGGTAAATGACCCTTGGGACACTGGTAGAATTGGACTCATTGGAAATGGGTATGGTGTTGGAATGATGTATGCATAAAAAGTATTATTAACAACACTGCAAATTCTTGTGCTTCAATTAAAATGGGTTTTAAAAAGAACTTGTATGTTATTCAGTGATTCCTTCTTGATATCTACTACAAACATGAATATATTGATTAAAAATGTATACCTATGATCATTGTAGTGCCAAGTATAATAGCCAAGATACAGAAACAATTCTAGTGTTCAGTAACAAATGAATGAATAAAAAGGTTATGGCATATATACACAATAGAGTACTAGGCAGATATAAGATTAAATGAAGTTTGTCACTGGAGGGTACTATGTTAAGTGAAGAAATCAGAGAGGAAGGACAAACACCAGATAATCTCACTCATCTATGGTGTATAAAGTGTTGATCAAACAAAAATAAGGGAATGGAAGTATTGACAAACAACAAACCGTTGGATGAGGAAGTAGGGCTAGTGGGGAGGGGATCAGGAGAAAGAGGAGGAAGAGACAGAATAGAAGTAACTTAAGGACAGTTATGAAGAGTTTTAGACAATTTGATGGTGTTGGTGAAGCTATAGCAACTTTGTACATAAAAAAAACATAAGCGATAAGGATACTACAACCATGTTACCTAAACTACAATAATAAAAAAAAGAAAAAAATGTAGAAACCATCTCCTACAAGCTCCCTTTCAAATGTGGCATAAAGATCAGATGCCTAAAAAGAGACAAGTAGAGTGAGTGAAAAACTAAAATTGGGGGTAAAATTTCTGCTCTACTTGTTTGGAATCTATACCTTATGTCTTAGGAGGTTGTATCATTCTCAGCTCAGCTTCTGTATTGGCTGAGCAAAAACATACTGTCTTCATATGCTTAGGTTTAAACATGCTGAGATATCTTCATGCCTTATACGTGACCTCGCATACTCTATAAGCAGGTACCCATATCTGGCTGATCTGACAATGTTAAGAGTTAGCTTGGAAGTCACCGTAGTGGGGAGCACATAATCTGGAGCAGTACTACAACATAAAGCTGAAGACATGACATCTCTGCAGGACTCATCAATACCAGTGGTACTCCTGTGTTGTGAAGTATGTTGCCTTGATCCTGAAGATGAAAATTGTGAGATGAACCACAGAGGTGGGAAAAGAGTTCAAGTCACAGTCACATTTATAGGCCACTGGAATAAGGCATTATCAGAGAATCAACAGGTCTAGATTGGGCAAAGGGAAAAAAGAAACATGGACACTGGGGTTAGATAGCAATAGGGTGCTCACACATTAGATGGAGAAGGGGCATTACCAGAGAAGTCAGGAAATAATGAGGGGACAGAAAACATAAAACAAGTACACATGAAAACTTAAGTCCCCGAAGATATTATTGGATCAAATTTATCTTATTTGTCATGCACTAGGATAAGGTTTTAAGGATTATTGTATCCATTAAAGTTATGTAATTGTGCATATTTTATTATTAAATAATATACTGATTATATTAATAAAATCAATGTAAAATATATTATTTGCTGTCCTTCTTCATTTTTTTAATTAGATAAACTTTGGTCTTCAAGATCTGAATGTTGGTCCAGGTAGTTCATATAGTATCATGAGTCTTCTCCATGGAACATATACTATAGTCCCAGGTTCACATAATTTTCATGAAATCAATGTCAGATTGTAGAAAAGTGACACATTTTAGTTTACTTTATTTTAAAAGAAATTTCTCTGAATACTTTTTTGTTTTATTTCTAGGCTGAATGTATTGTTTTCTGTTTATGTTGTTTTGTTTTATTGGGTGACTCCGGTGGTAGTGATGATTTCTAGAGGATCAGGGGACCATGAGAGGTGCCATGAATCCAGTCTGGATTGTCTTGTGCCAGGCAAGTGCTCTACACACTATACTATTACTCCAGACCCTTAATATAGTAGTTTCTGGATATTATCTTTTATTTCAGTTTTCACCATCATTTTGTTATACTTTCTTTTCCTCTTTTTAATCAGTTTAGTTTTGTAGGTACCCCAGTGGCACTGAGGGGTGCTCCTGGCTCTGGGCTCAGGGGCTGTTCCTGGAAGTACATACAGGAGCATACACGGCTGGTGATTAAATCTGGGTTCCTACATGCTGAGTATGTGCTCAGTATAATGAAATATCTCTCCCAGTAATTTATAAAGAAAGACTACTTTATAGATTTAAAAAAAAATCTATATATTGTGTAAGTCTTAAAGTATATTTGTTCTTGTACTGCAGAATGTATAAACATTTACATTCATGTGCACCAATGTTATCTCAATAAATTATAGCATTGTAGCACTATTGTCCCGTTGTTCATCGATTTGCTCACAAATAAATTTGTTATAAATATAAAAAAGAATTTTACTACTCTTTAAAGCTACCAATTACCAATATATCAGAGAATAGTTCAGATAAAATAAGTTATGCAGAAAATTAAAGCGATATTCATTTTAGCTATTGCAGAAGAATATTCAGGTTCAAAATTATTTTTCCCCACAGAACTGTGAAGACTATTTTCTATTGATTTCTGACATTCAGAGTTGCTGACGAAAAGGATCTGTGAAACCTATTTCCATTGTTTGTTAGATTGCTAGTTTTCTGATCTGAAGTTTCATGAGGATGTATCTCAGTGTGAATCTTTTGTCATTCATGCAATTATTACTTATTGAGCTCTTTCAATCACATCTTTCAGAGTCCTGGGAATTTTGCTTTAGTTGTTTTGATAATTAGGCTTCTACTTTTATTATCTTTCAATATTATACATCTTGGTCTTTTTGTTCAACTTCATATTTCAGTTCATGTATTGTTTTTAATTATAATTTTCATAATATGCCTATTTTCTAATTTTTGCTAACATCTTCCTATTTTGAAGATAAGCTTTTTTCCTTTCATTAGAGATAGCACAGCAGGTAGGGTGTTTGCCTTGCACACAGCTGACCTGGATTTGATTCCCAGCATCCCATATGGTCCCCTGAGCACTGCCAGGAGTGATTCCTGAGTGCAAAGCCAGGAGTAACCCCTGAGCATCATCGGGTGTGACCCAAAAAGAAAAAAATAGGGATTAAAAATTATAGTAATTTCTATGGTTATAGTTCTTTGAAAATTATTTTAAGTTTATATTTTACTGTGAGTTACCTGTTTTTTTTTACATCAATTTAAAGAAGTTCTCTTTTTTTCCCATTCACAGACTTGAATTTCTTATTACTTTTCCCCCTATTACATTAGTTTATATTATCCATTCATAAGTGAGAAAATAGAGTAATGGGGTACAGATCTGTCTCAGCCCATTTCTTCTATAAAGATGATACCTTGTGGGCTGGGGCAAAGAGGATTTTTATGTATGTGAGTGATTATGTTCGACTGTGGAATGATAACGACAAGGAAACAGACACCCAGAAGAGGCCAGAGTAGGGAAGTATATTATTTTGGGATGGTAGTATCCACATGAGCAGCCCCAAATCAGAGTTTCTTTAGATTTCTTTAGAATTGAAATTTTTCTTGCTATAAGTACCATATTAAGAAGGTAACATTTTGATATGCTTCAGAATATATGCAAGTTGTATGTAACTACAGAGCAATGAATTAGACTGCTCTTTCCACAAACATTCTGAATGTCATAATTTTAAGCACAGTTTTAGAGTAATAGAACTTATAAATCAGAATCTTATCTCACTTAGACCCACTTTGGGAAACATGGGTAAGAGAAAGTGAGACATAAGTCCTCTGTATTTTTTGTGGTAATCACATATCATGGAGAGAGAGGAGGGATGAACTGCCTTTATTATAACAATATGGTTGAAACAAAATATAAATTCTACAGGAAAAATGAGATAATGTGCTCAGAAGGGATAGCACCATTCATTTGTACTCTGCTCTTTAGTATTTGTGGCTATGATCCCCAGAATATACCAAGATAAGATATGAGTTCCTGTGGGATTTTTACCTGGAACAAGATGTCATAAGATGCTAGTCTTGTGGGAAAGGACTTTGAAAGTCAGCTCTCTGAAGTTGGACTGTGTGGTGCTTTTTGGTGGGCCAAAATACACTCGAACATCCCTATCTAGTTCTCTCTCTCACCCCTCAGCTCCAAGGTGAACTACTAATAATCATTTTTAATCTTATTAATAATTGAAACCAGTGATACTTCACTTTATAAAAAGCAAAAGCCTCAAATCTGGCAATTAAAATCAACTACAGTGTGGAGGGAAAAAATACTGAACTACTGCCCTTAGAGTTAAGTTCTAGCCTACCAGGAATAATATGAAGAATTACCACATACTCTGAGCAATGCTGTCCAGTTAATTATTTACCAACATTTACATTTCTGTTTGTCCTCAGTTACTTATTTGGATAATGTGGATTCATGGGGATAGTTTCTTTATAGGATGGATCACTGAAGAGTGATATAGAGCAAGAAGCAACGTGGGGGATAGACTTTATTTTTTATTATATGTTTTATTCCAATAGCAAATGGTGGGAAAAGTTCATACACACACACACACACACACACACACACACACACACACATGCACACACACACTATAAGGAATGCTAGTAGGGAATGGAAATAAAATGATAAATACTTAATCAGGATTCACGAGATAAAAGTTAAATATCCATACCAAGGAAAAGCTATTTCTATGTTCCTACGTCACACTCTTGACATGTTTCTATCATACTCAACCAAATCATGATAGCTGTGTGGCATAGGCTACAGCTTTCACAATTTGATACCTAAGAGTAAATGACACTAATGGAATCACAGACCAATCTCCATGAATGGTTTACAATTTGAGTTTTCATGCAGATTTTGGAGTGGTTTGCAAAGCTCTAATATTTCTGCTGAGGTACAGACATTCTCATGACATGGCATATCCTGCCAAGCGAAGGGCTCCATGGTGATTAGTTGCATTGTTTAGCAACTCCATTTAGCTCCATTTTCTCGATCAGTTGCATTACTTCTATGAGGTCTCTTTGAAAAGGAAACCAGTGTCTAAAGAAAAGTCACTATATTCTACCTAACAGACACCTCTGTAGGGTTCACTAGGAGATAGAAGTAGCTGGATGTTTGTGTTTCATGTTATGTCCTTAAAGCAAAATGAGTAAATTTGAGAGTTATGGGGAAGAAGGTAAAATTTCATCCAGTGATCTTGTAGTGCTTCAGTTTCTCACTGATCATCACAAAAATCTGAGCTTTTTCTTTGGCTCCAGATATGGATTTCTTTTCCAAACAATAACAAGAATACCAAGTAAGGGCTTACCTGTTGCTTGAACTTTATTCACTTTAAATCACAATCATCCTAAGCAATCCTCTGAGGTAAGTACTATTGGTGTTCCCCATTTAAAGACAAGAAAACAAGCTTGGGTTAAATGATTTATTCATGGCTCATTGGAGAAGAATCTACCCACAAGCCCTGAAAGTCTGGCTTCAGAAATGAACTGGCTTAGTTGTATACTAGATGCTTGAGAATCTCACCCAGGGAGAGGTACAGACACAGAGCTGCCAAGGCCTAAAGTAATTTCATTCACATTTATCTCTAGTCTTTAGTTTAAAAAATAAATGTCTGGATCATTGAGAGCCAATCTCAACCAACACTTTGAAAGAGAAGTTGGCAAACTTAGCTTGCTTAGAGGTACACAGCCAAGATGACGCAGGATTTAAAACTTTTGTAATAAAGTGGAATGTTTGGGACCAGTACAGAATGAATTAAATGACTACCAATAAGATGCAGGCGCTAGTCCTGCAAATAGCTTCAAATTTCCTCAGTCGTCACCTGGAGCAATATTTCAATTCCTAGTGCAGGGCAGAATTGAGTTGACCCAACAGAATCTATAGGAAAGCCAAGTTCATTTTTGAACACTCGGAACCATCCGAGGATGGAACTATAGAACACAGAGAGTGCCTACTCACATGCCTCTTATAGCAGACTAGCTACAGCATTTTCTGGAAGGAATAGGGACTTGTGAATCAAAGCAGGAAGTTAAAATGGGTGATATACAGGATCAATTTTAATTCAAGATTTAGAGTAGAGTGATAGTATCAGTTCAGGAAAGAGGCTCAAGTGAAATACAGCAAATAACTCCTTAGATATCATTTTCTAAAGCATAGAATCCTAGAGTAGCTTAAGGGTCAGAGGAGAGAGTAGGAAGGATGCTGAGTCACAATCAAGATAACAAATATCAAGTCAAGAGTCTACCAACTCACTGTATCACCTTCACTGAGGAATCAGTCAGCAGAATTTAGAGTAGGCAGGAATTAAGATGCAAACTTGTGGGGAAGGAAAAGGATTAAGAGAGAGGATTGATACAGGAAAAACTTGTGGGCTTCTTACTATTTAAGACCATAGTAATCAAAACAACTCAGTCCTATGGACATAAATTTAGAAGCCCAATCGTTCAACAGTGGCCACACATACTCAGTGTTACACAAGTTTACTGCCTCATTAACCTCTGAGGCAAGTCGCCAACTGTTGGTTTGCCCTACCTTCCCGGTCCTGGGAACTTGTGTTTGTTGATTGCCCCCCAACCTGTCAATTACCTTTGTCTCCTGATCAGACTCTGACTTATAAATATTGTCTTTATCGTCTCCTTAATGTCTTTTGCATGGTTATTATTTCAGAGCAGTTGCTTTTTGTATGGATACAGAAAGACAGTTTAAAAGACAAGCCTGTGGCTTGGGAGTTGATTGACTCCAGATAATATACCTCCTGGCCATCTGCTCTCTTGACTTAAGCTTCAGTTGCCCTTAATTCCTAGATCCCCCAAAACAGGGTCCCATTGACGGATTGGATGTACCCAGGACAAATGGTGAGCTATGAGTTATTCTGGCATTGAAATGGGCCTGGCCAAAGTGCCATAATGCTTAACTGTAAGTTAAGAGCTTGGTCATTGACAAATTCTGTCATTATTCAAAAGTAATAACTAGATTTGGACCCCGCTGGGGTTAGGAATGATTGATCTGACCTGAGCACTGTAGTTTGGGTCTGTGGTAAGATGTTCCCAGGAGAGTCTATAAGCCTAAAAGTGTTTATTACTGTGTCCATACAGAATGGTAAATATTAGGAAGGAGAATTAAAGATGTTAATTAAGTTGCAGGTCTCAGGAGAAGAGAAACACACCTTAAAAGTTGTTTTGCCCTTTTGGGCAAAAATTCTGGAAAAACATTTTTTATTTTGCTTCCAATGGGGAGGCCTGGTTGGGGAGGAGTGGTGAGAGGATTAAAAAGAGCAGCTGTGGGGAGAAAGGGATTGATTGATTGAAGGTTACTGCGGATTGAGATGGATTGATTGAAGGAGAGGGGATTGAAAGAGAGATGGTTAGAGAGACAGTAGAGAGACAGCAGAGAGAGACAGAGGAGATGGATACAGCAGGAAGAAAGGATTGTGTGGTTAGAGAGACACGGAGAGACACAGACACAGACACAGACACACACACACACACACACACAGGGTTAGGAGAAAGCTGGGAGAGACAAGAGACTGAATAAAAAAGGCAACTGATCAGCAACCAGCTTGGCCTTAATTCTTCCTTCGTCCGTCCATGGCAACAGCCTTCTCGGGTGGGGAGGCGGCTGGAGAGCACTGAACTCAGGCTGCGAGAGAGTCCCGCCCGGAGAGCCTCGAACATCCTTTCACGTGTAATCCCCGCGCAAGTGCGTGCATGAGGATTTGTCACACCCAACATTAAAGGGTTTCAAGCAGAGGACTCCACAAAGAATGGGTCCCCGCTTAGTTAACTCTCTTTAATAAACCCTCCTTCCAGAACCCTTGCACAATTCTCCTTTGAGAGTGATTTCATAAATGAGTTGGGTTTATACTATCTTTAAAAGCTGCTCATCTCCCAAGTTTTCTTCATCATCTTTTTCAAGTGTTCCTCTTCTCACTTTGTTTTCTGTCACGTTGGCTGCCTATCCTATCACCCATTAGCCCCTACTTTTGTGCTGCGACCATGCTTTTACATGATTTTCACCTGTGATACCCTTGGAATATCCTGGCGCCCTCTCGGGGATCATATAGTCCCTGACTGAGAAATCTGGTCTTATACTATCTTGTCCTTCAATTCTTTCTCTGATGAAGAACAAGATCAGTGTCCCCTGCCTCCTTCTCTTTTCTAACTGGTAACAATAATTCCATATATCCCTAATATCTACAACTTTAAAACAGGAAAAAATGGAGATCAACATTTGAAAAATCTCTAAAATAGATTATTGCTAGTAAAATAATCAGAAAATTTATGGCGACAGTTTAATATCAGTTACTTGGGAAATGAAATGAACCAAAGTTATCCTGACTAATGATAAAGTTGTTGAAGGAGGAATTCTACAGATCATTTCTGCACATTTTCCAGACATCAAGTTTGCTAATAGCCCTTCTTCCTCTCTGTAATTGGTTATAAAGTGAAGGCCCTACCAGCAATTTCTTTTCTCTGTTCCTCTTACCCATTTTGCACTAATTCAACATACTCCTGTGATTCAGAACTGTCTACTTGCTGGAATGATTTTAATTCTTTGGGTCTATTGCATTTAAAGAAACAAGGATGCAGCTTTTACCTGCTAATAAAAATATTGTTTTACTCCTTTGTGCCAAATAAACTTTCAAGGAAATATAAAGAGATAAGTTCTTATTTTCCTACCACATATATCTTTCACCCAATTTTGATCTTTTTATAAGTCAACTTGTACTTTAATCATTAGGCCAAATTTTAGAGACAACAAATACATTCTTAAGTAGTAGAGGATCTGCTTTGCAAGCTTGTTCTAGGCATAACACTCTGGAGAACACACTCCCCACCTTTCAAAAGAATTAATTTTTTAAAAACTAAATCATGACTGTAATGGCTTTCAGTGTGTGGGATATATATCAAATCTTCATTATAAGCACATATCAATATCTATGCAAACTAGTCAGGCGTTGAGTAACTCACTTGAGACAAAAAAATTTAATCAAATGCTCACATTGATTCTTTTTATCCGAAAGAAAGATGATAGAGGACATACAAAGAATAATTCCCCTTTTACCCAAATCTTGGTAATGAGAAACTGACATGAGAATACATTTAATCAATCTACTACCTAACACCTGAGGTTCAGAGTTCTCCCCACTTGACTACTTGGGGAAAATACATCTCAGCAGATTCTAAGCCCATGTCCCTGTCCCTCATCCATCCCAAACATGTCTCCCTAACAGCCCAAAGAGGGGTAGGGAATTGGAAAATCCAGGATTCACATACTTAAGCACTACTTCACTCTATTTCAATAAAATTAGAGTTTATTGAAATAAACCTGCTTTCTCTCAAGTATAGGGGGGAAATGGATTTAGGCTGGGGATCAGCTGCTGCAATCCGTATGACTATTCAGAAATAAAAGGGGTTCACCCTCACTCAAAGGCAGGGTGCATATCTGTATTGCAGTTAATTAATTTTGCCTTCATATCAAATGCTCTAAACTAAAAAGAAGGCTTATCAGCTAGTTTCCAACAACTAAAGGATAAAAAATCTGAATGAAAAGACTAAGGGATCTAGCAAACAAACTGTTTGCCATTTGGGAGTAACTTAAAGCTAGCCCCAAAGTGCCCCTTGATTGAAATCAATCAAAAGACACCAGCACTGACCTCGCCAAAGAGCTTAAATATCCCACCTACCCAGTAAGGACCCAAATAGAGCTCCAAAGCCCTAGAGGCCTCATGAATATTCTGAGAATTAAAATACCAGAAGAGGGAGTAAAGCAGGGGGGAGGGGAGGCTTTTGCTTCTGAATAATAGCAGCACCCCTGTGGTTCTGCAGCGCCTTCCAGGACTCGCTTTTCAAGCTCTTTATTGAAATTGCTCAGGTCTTTAGCAGATCTCCCATGAGGGCTCAAAAGCCTTAAGCTAATTACATTTGGCTGAGATATGCTTGATGAGATGGGAAAAATATAATGCTTTTGAAAGGGTGAAAAATCTCTAACCATCTGCTGATGGTGTTACTCAAAGAACAATAGGGAAGAAGAAAGAGCAGCAGCCACAGTGGAAAGGTACAGGATTTCTTTAATTTAGGGGTTAATGAGACTTTTATTGTTTGGAATGTGGGAAAGGAGGACAAACACATTTAGGGAGCTGAAAAAATCACCAAACAAACCAAACAGATTCCTCCCAAAGATCCTCCATCATTATTGTTGTTGTTGTTATTGTTTTATTATTATTATTATTATTTGAGGGATAGAAGTAGACCAGGCCAGTCTGGTTTAAAAAAGTGTTTCTAACTAAAAATCAAAGATAGTTTGTGGGAAAGATAAACAAGTGCTTCTAAGATGGGACGTGGTATTAAAACCACTTCTGTACTTTTCAGTTATCTGGTCGTCAAAGACAATTTCTGTGGAGCTCCAGTGAAGTTCTTTCTCCCTGACGCCATCAGCCAGACAGTTGCTGCTGTTCTACTTGGCAGTGCAGGTGAACAGCCTGCATGCATTTAGCTTTCAAATCAATGCTCCAGGTGCTGACTCAATAAGGCAAACAGCTTACGCGCATTGCTCTAAAGGCCCTGTTCAGTTCCTACTCTTTTCTCTTTTCCAATGTCTAATCCCCTAAAATTCAGCTGAGAAAATGTTAGATTTTGGAAGACAAACGGACTTAACTCAGACAAGGGACTGCTAAATCAAAGTTTATTTTACGTTGTGTAGGCTAACTCCTGTAAGTTGGGTAGGAATTATGCCTCCAGACCTACTGTTATTCTTTCCTTTAACCTTTACTGAGGGAATTATTTCATTTTGCTTCTGTGTCTGAAGATGGACAAACCTACTAAAGTGACAGAGCAATTTTTTTTTGCTTCATAATTTCCTTTTCATCAAAACCAGGAAAGGATGACCTTTCAACAGTAAACACATCTTTCAGATACACAAGTCAAATGTATATTCAAGATGCTCTTACATGATCTCAGGTTGGTTTTCCACTGAGCACAGTCCTCAGCACTTCTGCAGCCTCCGAATCCAGGTACCCAGTGTGCATTCCTCTCCATATTGCCTCCAAACTGGCCACTTGGACACATTGTCACTGATCACAAGGAGGACACATGGGGAAAGAGAGACTTCTAGGCAGCTAATCTCAGACACACTAGGTACATCCTATTTGGGAGCATCCTATTTGGGAGCATCCTATTTGGGAGACCTGCTCTCCTAATGTGTCCCTGCTGCAGGCCTTGGGAGTCCACAGTGATGTTAAAAGATAATATCCTCCATGATGTCTGATGTGTCAGTTGGTTTGGATAATGAAACTTATCCCCTACGTGGGGATGGGAATGTAGCTAAGTGGGAGAGTACTTGCCTTACAAATGAGGTCCTGAGTTCGATCCATAGCATTGCACAAACAACAAAATGTACTTTGAGTTGCCTTGGAACTCTAGCCAAGGTTGGAAATCTATTCAAGTTTGAAAATCTTTGCTCTTTACTTGGGCCTTTGCATTACAGAGCTAATGTTACTGCTATACGAAGCAGCATTAGGTAGCATCTTGCCAGGAATGCCTGGGCCATGTGTCCCTAACTCCATCATTCACATTTCATTGTTTTCCAACTGTCTTGTCTCTCAAATATAGAAATGAACTTAAAAAATAATTTTATTTAGCCACAGTAATACAATACAGTTGATAACAGTTTCAGGCATGCAGTGTTCCAACACTGCACTCACCACCAGAGATCTAGCATCCCTCCACCAAAGTCTCAAACTCTCCTCCCACCTTCCATATCAACTGAGTTGACTTAGTTTTGTAGATTGACTCTCATGCTCTATTAAAATTGGCCTCTGTTATTCCCCTGCCATGTTTCTTTATATTCCACACATTTTGCATTTGTCTGTCTCCCTCTGATTACTTTCACTCACCATATGTCCTCTAATTTTATCCACATTGCAGTGAATTGCACAATTTAGACTTTTCATATAGCCGAGTAGTATTACATTGTCTACATATCATTTTCTTTATCTGTGTCTCTGTTCTTGACACTTGTGCTGTTTCCAAATTTTGACTATGGTGAAGGGTCCTACAATGACTCAATGCCATTGATCAAGCATACATACAGTATCAAAAGTAACCAAATAGGACTAGATCAACTTAAGTTACAGACTGCAAAAGAAATAGTGATTAGAACAGAAAGAAACTCTACAGATTGGGAGAAAATATTTACTTACCACATATTTTACAGAAAGGTGGCTAGTATATGATAACACACTTGCAAAATGCACCAAAAACCAACCATCCAAGAACGGGAGAGGAGCTGAGTAGACACCTCCTTAGAGAAGACACGCCGATGGACAATAGATGGGTGAACAGCTGTTCTCTAATCATTTATGTTCGGATAAACACAAATACAAACAGTGAGACAGCACTTAATACCAGTGAAACTGGCACACATCATGAAGAGTAGAAACAGCCAGTGACATTGTAGATGTGGAGAGAAAGAAAGCCTCATCAACTGTAGGTGGGGATGTCATCTGATACAACCTCTTTAGAAAACATTATGGAGCTTTGTCCAAAATATAAGAAACAGTTTCCTATATCTGAAAGGCCCAGAAACAGTATTTTAGAATCTAATTTCTTAAGTACAACACACATGAACCAGCACATTTCACAGTTAAAAGTATTAATAGCATAGTTGGAAAAAAAATAGTTATAAATGACGGAAACTAGTTGGACCCCAGGAATTTTCTTTTTCCTATGAGGTTTCTAAATGATCTTGGTGTTGCACTACCATTTAAAGGAATGTGAATGGGAAGGATGTTCTTTGTTTCTTAAAATCTCTTGTTGTTGCAGGTGACTTCAATGGAGAAAAGAGAGCTGGCAACCTCCAGATGGCAGTCTATGGTCTTCCTCTTTACCCACCTCAGTCACCCTGGAAGCGCATGGGAGGTTTGGGACTGGTAAAGTTGTCTATGAGCATCTACATCACTCAAAGACATTGCATCTCACCAGCTCCATGAGTCAAATTGTGCCTAAAGTTCATTTCATCTATATGGAATGGAAACTGGTCCATATCAACTGAGTTTTTGTGGAAGCATAGACTTGGGTTGGAATAAGGAACTCCTCTTTGCAGAAAGAGTAAAAGATCAGTAGTAACCTCTTTCTAAATAATCACTTACTTCATAGAAAAAAATTTCAGGAGACCAATAGTAAAGTAATAAAAATTCAAATTTGGGAAACAAGAGGGGAAAGAAAGAGAGTTACATGCTCAAGAGATAACACAGGCTTTTTCATAGTGGATAAAGGCAACTATGCATCCCAAGCAGAGATGTGCACAAAATCCCAAGATGGAGAGTGTACACCATAGAGAAAAAGAAAGAAATTACACATCTCAGGTACAGATGTAGGCAATCCCCATAATGGGAATGTTCATGTTCTGCCCAGTTAGTTTTTATACAGTTTTCCCAATCTGCCCCCAAAGTCTGCTAAGAGGGAGAACTTGGAACTACTGATGATCTTTCATTTCATATAGTTTTTTGTCCATGAAGCTAGCTAGTCTAAGCCTTTCCTCCCAAGGAGGGGTCAGGCTGTGATGCTCTGGACTTGAAATTCTGCATCTCAAGGGTACTACAGGATCCTCAGATGGGTCCTGTACCTAAAGATCTTCATGCCTTTGAACGGGTTTGTGTTCCAGAGAGACTGTATTTCCCAACACACATTACCAGGGACCCTCTATCTCTCTACCTCCAACACTTTTGTTTTTAAAGTTCCAGCTCCAAGCATGTATCTTGTATATATCACTCCTAAATAATTTTTTTAATTTCATAAACATTGTTAAAAGTTCAACTGAGGTGACTGAGGGGTAAGTTTTATTGCATCTATTATCTTTGCGTAAGTCAATCACACAAACCCTCAAAAAAAAAATAAGGCAAAGCAAAAGGTCCAAAATTTAAAAAGCAAGATTTATATTTTGTATGTGATCTAGAATCAATAGCATCACCATCATTTGGTAAATTAATAAACACATAAATT
Organism: Sorex araneus; assembly: GCF_027595985.1. Taxonomy (NCBI): domain Eukaryota; kingdom Metazoa; phylum Chordata; class Mammalia; order Eulipotyphla; family Soricidae; genus Sorex; species Sorex araneus. The sequence goes on along the minus strand of NC_073304.1, from coordinate 136,818,853 downwards.
CTCAAGGTGTGTGAAAATCTGTCATATCAAATTATCTGGGGAAAATTTCCAGAACGGTTTTAACAAATACTGTAATTCTTATGCACATCTGATACTGAAAACCACCGTAAGAAATTAATACACAAAATATATTTGTGGTTAATTTAGCCTTAAAATATTTAGAAAACTATTCAGCTCAAGATTTTCTCTATTTTCATGCTGTGTCATTAGTAAGAAAAAGTAAAATTGGGAAGTTTCTTGGACATAAATTTTATATTTTCATTTTCCACAAATAATTGGTTGGATATTTACTTTAGTATTTTCCCTAGATCAGAAAACAAAACCAACGCTTCCCAATATTCAACATCACCTTGCTTTCATTCTTATCTCTCATTATTTCCTTTTCCTTCTTTCTTCTCTTCATTTCCCTAATGCCTTTAATTTGTTTTCTATTCTTCCAGAAATACAAAACTATTCTACTGGCACAGGGGCTCAGTAATTAGCTTTATCAGAATTAAATTCTAGTTTTTGTATCAAACAGATTACCATAACAGGTAGGGAACATAAAAATAAAAATTCCTTCTAATTTAGCATAGAATATAAAAGGAAGGATAGTCTTATGGTGATTTTAACTAGAACAAGGAAAGATACTACATACAGTCTTCTATCTTCTCTTGGGATCTATTAAGACAACCCTGATTTTTCCAATATACTGTAGAGAACCCATGTCAGGAGGTAATATTTTAGTTTTCTACTGCTGCCATAACAACATACTATAGACTTAATATCTCAACATCACACATAATAATTGTGTTTCAGTTCTTGATACCATGAGTTGAAAATAGGTCTATGGGATTAAAGTAAAGGTGCCCACAGTGATCGTTCCTCTAGCAGCTATGGGAAAGAAACAATTCCCTTATCTATTTCTGTTCTTAGAGGCCTGCATTCCTTGTTTCATATCCTTCTACCTCTATTTTTAAAGCTAGCAACATAGAAATGTCAAAACTCACACATAACACACATGCAATATATTCATCTTATCTATTATTTATCCTTTATAATTAGATACAATGAATATTGCACAACTTTAAAAATTACCATATTAGGAGCAGGAGAGATAGAATCGCTGCCTAGCACATGGCTGACACTGATTAATCCCCCACAAACCCATATGTTTTCCCAAACCCACTGTGAGTGATCCCTGAGAAGAGAGCCATGAATAAAACCTGAACTCATGTGTGTCCCTACCTTTCATCCTCCCCAAACAAAAACTACTATGCTAATTTTGAAAAGTATTCTCTTACACTAAAATTATCAGTTCATTAATATCATCTTATCTGAAGTAGGCCATTGTGCAAGGTACTCTTGACTCAGGACCAAGTGCAAACTAAATAACCAGGAAATCTTAAAATTAAGAAGTGTTTTGAAAGTGAGTTTGCATCCCCTGAAACAGTCGTAGGTCCAAGACTTTGAGGTAGATATCATGGAGTTTTGCCTATGATTTTACTAATGTTTTTATTGTTACTGTGCTGGTCTTAAGTTGAGGTCTTTAATCTGTTTTGCATTCACCTTTGTGTATAGTGTGAGATAGAGGTCTATTTCAGTAATTTACATGAGGCAAAATGATCAATTTTTGAAGAGATTTTCCTTGCTCTACTTCATTGTATGTCATAAACCAACCATTGTACGTCTGATGATTTTCAATTGGGCTTTCAACTCTATTCATTGTTTTGAGTTTACCTTTAGTCTAATATCACACAGTTTTGATTAATATAGCTTTAAAGTATAGTTTCAGTGAGTGTATGAACTTGTTCCCATCTTCCTTGGAATTTTTGTAGCTATTCTGGGAGTTTTACAGTTTCATATAAATTTTAGCAGTATTTGTTTTGTCATTTTGAGGGGAGTTTTGATAGGGATTATATTGCATTTGTGCTTTGAGAAGGTAATTATAAAAATGGTTTGTAATTATAAAAATATACTTTTATTTTAAAATAAAATATATTTTATTAAATATACTTTCATGAATTTACAATTCATGAAAAAATATTTTTTAAAAATTTCTCAGGAACTAGCCAAGATTTGGGGCCAAGAGCCTGAAGCCTAAACTCAGGACTCAGTTCAAACCCTTTAACCACCTTATGGTTATTCATGTCCTTCTTGAGAGCATGAGGTCCATTTACTTTTCCTTTTTCTCTTTTTCTGGAGAAGTTTTAATTCTTTTTATAATTAGTATTCTCCCCTGCACCACCCCCACCTCCCCCACAATTAAAGTTTTTTTTTAAAACAATTTTATTGTGAATCACCTGAGGTACAGTTACAGACTTACAAACTTCCGTGCTTGCATTTCAGTCATACAATAGTTGAGTGCCCATCCCTCCACCAGTGCCCTTTTTCCACCACCAATGGTCCCAGCATCCCTCCCACTACCCCCACCCCATCCTCCATCCACCCCACCCTGCCTCTGTGGCAGGGCATTTCCTTTTGCTCTCTCTCTCTCTCTCTCTCTCTCTCTCTCTCTCTCTCTCTCCTTTTGGGTGTTGTGGTTTGCAGTAGAGGTATTTTACTTTCATATGTAGTCTCCTAAAGCCTTTTCTGTAGTGAAAGAGAGGAAGGCTAACCCTGTGCAGAAGTTGGGACAGGACTAATTTTCCTTTTCATGTGAAGAACTTATCCTCAATCCAGCTCAAGAAGCATTGTTACATGAAAATTGGAATGGGAGGGTCCAGTTCACATGCCACAGAGATCAAGTGCAGCCAAACATAATCTTCTTGAGGCTGGCACAATCATTCTGGTTCTCCATGCTGTGCAGGAGTCCATAAGGACTTTAACAAATCTCAATCTGTCCGGGCACTGACCACCCACATTAACTATGCCCTAAAATATATGAAACATGAAGGTTATGTGAAGTAATTTTGTGCATATTGAGGAATAAACTAAACATGATAAATAGAAAGGAACACTCTCTTGGATGTCTAAGAAGAAATATCCATTTCCCCTTTCATTCCTATTTCTCTGCACTTTTATTAGTTTCAGTTAAAATCCAAGGCTAATAAACTATGACAACATTTCTGAAAAATGAACAGACGGTCTTCTATGTTAAAAAAAAGTAAGCTCTAACAATGAGATATTTATTGGTTAGAAACACCACTGATTCATCACGACAACATTTCCTCTGAAGATTCACAATGAAATAAAGTAATTTCATACAACCAACTCAAATCCCCTGCTATCATTAAAATGCTTACCACCTCTTTTCTTTTCTCTTTTTTTATGATTGCAGCAGATGTCATAAAACAAATGTAGTGAAACATTCAAGCAGCAAGCTCCCTAATTGTTTCCATCTTGATTATAAAAACACATTGAAAGGTAAATCCTCACAGTGAAATAAATGAAGAAAATAATTAACATTCAAAGTACTCCTTATACCACCTGCTCCTTACATTCTGCACTAAAGTGAAGCACCTGATGTATAGAGTAATGAAAAGAAATTGTTTCTTTCTAAAAGTAGCACTTAAATTGAAATCTAAATCAGAATGAATATACCTTTTAAACAATCAATAGAGACCAGAAGTTCCTTAAGCTGAGTCAAATGAAGTACGTAAGTCTACACCTAAATACAGTAAATATTTTTTGCATTGAAGTTACATTGACTTATAATACCAAGTAAATTTCAAGTGTTCAGTCTTATCAAACAATGTGTACATGCAATATATTTATCACCAAAAGCTTCCATATGTCATCATATAATTTGCTTTCTTTATTATTTTGCCTGTCCTGGACTTCTGTTAACTACTGTTTTGTTTTTTAAATGGAGTTTTATTTTTACTTATTTTATATGTTTGTTTTTTTAAATTTTCTATACACAGTACAATAAGGTATATCTCTTAAAGTCCACACATATTGTTGCAAACTATGGAATTTCATCTTTTTTTATAGTTGAGTAGTATTCCACTATGTATTTGAAGTACTTAACAAAAACTTTTCATCCATTAGTGGCCATCTAGGTTACTTCCAACTCTTGGCTATTAAAAATTATACTTTAACAAAGATGGGGGTGAAAAAAGAAGAAGTATTTCTTCTTTTTATAATTTCAGGCCTTGTATTTTGTGTGTGTGTGTGTGTGTGTGTGTGCGTGCGCATGCGCTCGTGCAAGTACTAGGGATAGAACCCAGGGTATCACACATGCAAAGCAAGTTCTCTATCATGGAGTTAGTCTCTCAATGAGAGACGTTACTGGTGCCTGCTCAAACAAATCAATGAGCAACGGGATGACAGTGACAGTGAAACTATTTCAAGTTAACTTTGTATACAGTTTAAGATAGTGGTGTAGTTCCATTTTTTTTTTCACATGTTAGTCCAGTTTCCAAAAAAACATAAGCTGATAAGACTTTCCTTACTCCATTTTATGATCTTAGTTCTTTCATTAGAAATGTATTGTTCACATATGTGTGGGTTGATTTCTGAATACAATTCCCATTATTGATTTTTAGTTATGTTTTTATTCTACTACCATGTTTCAATTACTCTTATTTTGTAGTGTAATTTAAAGATGGAGTTACAATAGCTCCAATTTCATTTTGTCTTGGTTTTTGTTGTTTTGGGGACATGTCCTGCTGTGCTCAGGGATCATTCCTGGCAAGGTTGAGGGGACCAAGCACCTGGGTTGTCCATTATTGAACTTGGTGGACCACATGTAAGATGAATGACCAAATAGTTCCTTCTAACATATTTTACTTGACAGGACGTCAACTAGATCTGTTGATGTTGTAGCAAAATAAAAACTTCATCTTTTTTTTATAGCTTAATAGTATTTCACTTGTACAGATACTCATTTTCTTTATCCACTTACTGTATGTTGGACTTTGGATTATTTCCAAATCTTGGCTATTGTAAATAATACTACAACCAACATACATATCCATGTGTCTTTTCAAATTAATGTTTGTGTTATTGGGATAGATGGTTAGGAGTAGAATTGCTAGAGCACATACAAGTTCTAATAATTTTTGAGAAATCTCCATGCCATGTGTAGATGATGAATAAGTTAGCATTCCCAACAACAATAAGAGGGTTAATCTTTCCAAATCTCTATTACTATTTTACCTTCTTAATATTGAACATGCCTTCGATGGTTCATTGCCTCATCGTGAGGAGGGAATGGCAATGGTGCCAACCGGCGAAGAGTGAAGCAACAGATGCAGGCAGGTGCAGGGCTAGACTCCTTGCATCAACTGTATAAATCCGGCCAGTACTTTCTGTATGTGAGCAGCATGTCCATGCACAGGTGTGTGGAATGTTTGTCAGTGTGTTGATGCCACCTGCATTGCATAGTCTTACAAGCTACCTGTGGCAGATTCAGTATGCCAAAAACAGTAACAAAAAATGGGCCTCGTTCCCCTGACCCTGGAAGAGCCCCCACTATAGCAACATTGAGAAGGATGAGCAAGGAGAGGCTGCCAAAATCTCAGGACCAAACTAGGCTGCCAAAACGAAGGACTAAAATGACTATCTTCACTTTTAACAACTGTCTGCACTTTTAACACATGTACACTGGCATCAGAAGCATCCATCGAGGGCATGATGGTGCAAGTGCAGAAGATCAAGTACAATGTCATTGGATTGACCGAGATGAGAAGGCATCCATCACATCACACCATTTTTGATAATGGAGAAGAGCTGTTCCTTGTAACATGCGACAATAGAGGCGTCAGTGGTGTTGGTGTCCTTGTCAACACAAAATTGGCCATTAGCATTGATTTATTTAAATGCCTAACAAGCCAAATCGAACGCTTACATTTGAATAGATGTAGCTCATTGTCAGTAGTTTCTATCTTCGTCATTTATGCACCAACATCCAACTATGATGAAGAAGAAATTGAGAAGTTCTACATGGAGCTGGAGGAGTTCTATAAAGAAGACCACACCTTCTATACAAGGTTATTATCGGTGATTTTAACATCAAGATAAGACTGAGAAGGTAGCCCAAAGAACTCCACATTGGGACCCATGGCCTAGAATGGAACGAACAGTGTGAGACACTATCTAAATTCATCATGTCAACCAAGACCATCCACAGTAACTCGCAGTTCCAGAAGACCAAATCTAAACATTGGACATGGGAGTCTCCCAGTGGAAAGTTCCACAATGAAATTGACCACATCATATTAAATTGACGGTTTTGTCTGACTGATGTCAATGTTGTCCCCAAATGCAAACGGGATCAGATCACCATCTCCTCTGTGTGAAATTCTACTTCATGGAGTGGGGAGAAAGGGCTGCAAAGTTTAAGAAGAGAATTCCCAGAATGACTACCAAGTGGGAGCTATTTGGCACTATTTTGGCAATATGGCAAGATTCCGTCATTGGCCACATCGATGAGGAATACGATCGGCTGATTCAGCACCTGTATGATTGTGCGAGGAATGCTGAGAGAGAAAGGCACAAAATGACTCCTGTCTTTGGAAACTCTCGAACTCATTTGCCAACATGGTTTGGCGTGAGCCTCAGGCAATCACAAGCTAACATCCTAGCTTGCAAAGTTGTGCATAAAAGTTATAAAGGAAGACCTCAAAGAGAGAAGAGCAGCAGTGTTGGCCGATGTGGCAGAAGCCAGAAAAAGTATTCGCAATGCTCGCCTGTCCTTTGCCAACTACAAGACCAAGATGACTGCCCTCCGACATCCTGATGGATCTATCACATCTTCCAGAAAGGCAATAGAGAAGGTTATCTACAACTTCTACTCGGATCTCTTCAATAGCCATGTCCACATGCCCACACACTGAATTCCGCAGGATGGATATTTCCTTCTCAGCATTCTCCCTTTTGAAATCCGACACATCATTTCGTCAGTAAAGAAAGCACCCAGTCCACACAGTACTCATCAATACACTGGCTTGGCATTTCACATGCTCCCTGTCTGAATGTAAGGTTCTGTCCCAGTGGAAAACCAGTAGGACCGTTCTGTTGTACAAGAAGGGAGACATCCACAACATTGGCAACTATTGCTCAATCTGTCAGTTGTCCATCATCTACAAATTGCTCATTTTAGTCATCCTGAATAGTATTGGCAGAACACTAAATGAAGGCCACCCATATGAGCAAATGGGGTTCTGAAAAGGATTCAGCACGATCAATCATATCCACACAGTGACCAAGCTCATTGAGGATTCACGAGAGTTCAAGATGCCACTCTGTCTAAAGTTCATCGATTTAAAGAAAGCCTTTGATTCTATTGAGACTAAAGTGGTCATCGAAGCCCTAGACAAACAGGGCATTCAAACTCAGTACATCAAGATCCTCCTCGAGCTGTATTATGGATTCACTACCAGGATCTCACCATTCCACAAGGAAGTGATCATTGACATAAAGAGAGAGGTTCAGCAGGGCGATACCATTTCCATAATTTCAATAATTTATTTATTCATCCATAAATATCATTTGGTGATACCAAAACTCTTCAGTGCCACCCTTGAGAATGTCATGTGATGACTGAAATGGGAAGGAATGGGAGTAAAAATAGATGATCGGCAACTACACTACCTCTGCTTCGCTGATGACATCATTCTCATAATGCCAAACATTAGTCAAGTGGTACGAATGCTGGCTGACTTCGACCATGAATATGGAAAGGTTGGACTGCAACTGAATCTCATGAAGACAATGCTCATGAGAAATGAACATTGAAATTCCTGATGTTCCTTTTGGTCACAATGGAACGAACATCCCCAAATGCAGCAGTTATGTGTACCTAAGTCAAGAACTCAACATCACGAACGACCTGGCACATGAGCTGCACAGGAGGAAGAGAGCAGAAGATAACTCGTGTCCTTATTGTTGTTCATTTCCAGGAATCTTTTGATTTCCTTTTTGATTTCCATTCTAAGCCACTCATTGTCCAATAGTGAGCTGATTTCCAGGTGTTTGATTTCATTTTCTGTTTGTGTGTGATTTATTTGTAATTTCAGCGCATCGTGGTCTGAAAAGATTGTTGATACAATCTCTATCTTCTTAATTTTATGGAGGTATGTTTTGTGGCTCAGCATGTGGTTTATCTTGGAGAATGTTCCATGCACACTTAAGAAGAATGTATATTATCCCATCTCGAGGATTCAAAAGAGCACAGTAGAAACGGCATCTGTACCTATATATTCATTGCAGCACTGTTCACAATAGCCAAAATCTGGAAACAACCTGAGTGCCCTAAAACAGATGACTGGTTAAAGAAACTTTGGTACATCTACACAATGGAATACTATGCAGCTGTTAGGAGAAATGAAGTCATGAAATTTGCTTATAAATGGATAAACATGGAGAGTATCATGCTAAGTAAAATGAGTCAGAAAGAGAGGGACAGACATAGAGGGACTGCACTCATTTGTGAAGTGTGGGGTAACATCACATGAGGCTGACACCCAAGGACGGTAGATACAATGGCCAGGGGGATTGCTCCATAGCTGGAAGACTGCTTCATAAGTGGAGGGGAGAAGGCATATGGAATAGAGAAGGGATCACTAAGAAAATGATGGCTGGAGGAACCATTTGGGATGGAAGATGCATGCTGAAAGTAGATAATGGACCAAACATGATGACCCCTCAGTGTCTGTGTTGCAAGCTATAATGTCCAAAAGTAGAGAGAGAGTATGGGGAATATTGTCTGCCATGGAGGCAAGGGGAGGGTAAGAAGGACGGGGGGTATACCCGGGATATTGGTGGTGGGGAATGTGCACTGGTGGAGGGATGGGTGTTTGATCATTGTGAGATTGTAACTCAAACATGAAAGCTTGTAACTATCTCATGGTGATTCAATAAAATTTAAAAAATTTTAAAAAAGCATCAACAAAGTTGTTAAGGAGACAGAGCCTCTGGCTCTGGGCACATCTTTTGACTACCATTCTTCCTGCACTAACATATGCCTCAGAGACCTGGGCTCCATGAAAACAGGTTAAGAATGCTATTCTTATCTCCCAAAGAGGAATTGAAAGACTATTCTTGGAATATCACGTTTCACTCATGTGAGAGGAGTTCTGACCTCTGTCGATGATCGAGAATCAGAGACATTGTCTCATTTACCAAGGCATCAAAATCAGATGGGCCGGACATGTAATGCGATTTGGAGACGACTGCTAGACTAGAGCTATTACCGAATGGATTCTACGTGATGTCAAAAGAATGCCCTGCCTTCCACCTACGAGATGGTCAGACTTCTTCGTCAAGACCCTGAACAAACAGTTTGAGGCTCTTCGTGTTCCTGCAGTGAGCAGATGCCATTGGGCTATACTAGCACGGACAGGGACGAATGGAGATATTTCTGGTACCCACTCGAGCAAATTTATGAGGAACGGGATGACAAGTGATACAAGTGATACAATATTGAATAGTATTCTCAATATTCTAATTTGAATATTATTCAAAAATATCCTTTTAATTTATTTATTTATTTTGGTTTAAAATACTATTACTAACAGAATCAATAGCACAATTCCAACACCATCCCCATTATCAGTGTACCCATCTCCCTTCCCCAAGGATCTCAGTGCCCCTCCATCTCACCTGCCCCTAGCTCAATTGTTTGTCACTGCATTTAGTACAATAGCCCAAATATGGAAACAACTGAAATGCCTAACTACAGATGAACAGATCAAGGTCATCTCTTACACATTGGAATACTATGTGGCTCTAAGAAAGAACAAAGTCATATAATTTACAGCAACGTGGATGGAACTAGAGGGTATAATGCTGAGTTGAATCAGTCAGAAGGAGAGTGATAGATGAAGAAATATCTTTCTCATATGTATTCCCTCAAATAATATTCCTAATACTGAATAATACTCTCACCTATGTGAGATGATTTCTTTTTTTTATTTGCATTTTCTTGAGAATGAGTGATGATGAGATGGGTTTTTTTATGTGCTTGTTTACATTTTGTATCTTTTTCTGTGAAAAATAGAAGTATCTTCTTAGTTCCTCAGATTTTTTTTATAGAACTATATTTTGTGATTTCCTTATGCATTCTGAATATTAGCCATTTGTCATATATTTGGTATAAACATATTTTCTCTCATTCTGTGGGGTCTTTTTGTTTTAGTGAGAGTTTTGGTTGTAATACAGAAACTGGTTTGATAAAATCTCATTAGTTTATTTTGCTTATGACTTTTATGTATTGGAGCGATAGCACAGAGCGTAGGGTGTTTGCCTTGCATGTGGCCAACCTGGGTTTGATTCCTCCATACCTCTCAGAGAGAAAGCTACCGAGAGTATCCTGCCCGCACGGCAGAGCCTGGCAAGCTACCCATGGCATATTTAATATGCCAAATACAATAAAAACAAGTCTCACAATGGAGATGTTACTGGTGCCCGCTCAAGCAAATAGATGAACAACAGGACGACAGTGTGACAGTGCTACAGTGCCAATGAATTTCTCTTCCTTCCTTCCTTCCTTCCTTCCTTCCTTCCTTCCTTCCTTCCTTCCTTCCTTCCTTCCTTCCTTCCTTCCTTCCTTCCTTCCTTCCTTCCTTTCTCTCTCTCTCTCTCTCTCTCTCTCTTTCTTTCTTTCTTTCTTTCTTTCTTTCTTTCTTTCTTTCTTTCTTTCTTTCTTTCTTTCTTTCTTTCTTTCTTTCTTTCTTTCTTTCTTTCTTTCTTTCTTTCTTTCTTTCTGGGTCAAAAAAGCAACTGGCCCTACAGCAGGACCAAGGTTGCAATGCACAGGGGTTACTCCTGGCTCATGCACTCAGGAATTACTCCTGGTGGTGCTCAGAGGACCATATGGGATGCTGGGAATAGAACCCGGGGCGGCCACATGCAAGGCAAACTTGCTGCTGTGCAATCACTCCAACCCCTTTTTAAAAATTTTTTTAAAAAATTTTATTAAATTCATTCCTGTATAACTAGGCTGTAAGGGGTTAAGAATAGAGAGTTGTAGAAGGTGCTGGGAACGAGGCTCTGGGGCGAGACATTGAGAAGGAGATGAAAACTAGATGCTGAGGACAAGAAGGTCGACAACGAGATGTTGAAGACAAGGAGGAGAACTGTGACTTTGGAGACTTTGAGCTCTTCGATGAGACTAGGATGATGGAACACTGATGACCAGGACTATGGCCAAAATGACAACTAGGACTGCGCTGTAAAGGGAGAGATGAGATTGTGCTGGGAGGAGAGCCTGGCCGATTCTGTGCCCAGCATGGCCAACAGGATGGACATGTCTCTAGAGGACATCACCATGAACCGGAGTCGTGGCTGCGCCCAGGGACACAGCAGTGGGCTGGTCCCAGAACCAACTGGCCCTACAGCAGGCCCAAGCAGCGATCTGACAAGGGGCAGCACCCATTGTTGGGCAGCGGTGTTGGGGAGCCGAACGGGAAGCTGCTGGTCTCCAACCTGGACTTTGGGGTGTTGGAGGTGGACATCCAGGAGCTGTTCTCTGAGTTCAGGACACTGAAGAAGGCAGTAGTGCACTATGACTGCTCCAGCCGGCCCCTGGGCACCGGCCTGTATACTTCGAGAGGAAGTTGGACGCCCTGCAGGCCAGGAAGCCATACGACTGGGTCCCCCCAAATGGCTGCACCATGGACATTCAGCTTGTCCTATCCCAGATGGACACACAGAGCACAAACGGAGGAGGGGGGGACCAGAAAAAGGAGCCCAGGGGCTTGGGCGTGGTCTGGAGAGGTGCTCGCTGGACGGTCGGCCTGAGGCCCCAAGAAACAGCTTCCTGTGTAGGAGCTGGATGCACAGCTGCATCCCTACCACGGGGGAGTGGACACCGGCTCAGCCCCCGCCTGCCTCTGCATCTCAACAGACCTCAGGGCCGGACAGAGGGGCTGCCCAGCATCGGAAAGGTTTTTTTTCTCTTCTCCCCTCCCTCCCATTTTAAATTCTGAAGCCAACCTGTTCTGTACAGTTATTTTGGGATAAATCTCATTGTTGCTGTTGTGGAGAAGGTGGCTTTCGGCCCTGGCCATAATAAACTAGAAACATGTGCCCCCAAATAAATAAATAAATACATATATTTTAAATGTATGTCTTATAAGATTTTGGAAGGGGCAAATAAAGTGACATCTGAAAGTGCCTTTAATTGCACATAAATCCATGGCACCTGATTATACGTTATTCATAGAGAGAATTAGATTTATTATTATTATCATTATTATTATTATTACTGAGATCTCCAAGCCCGCTTGGATTGGGACTCTGCTCTTGGCCATGAGACCTCCTTATTTTAATTTTTATTTCCCCTCCCACAGCAGAGCCTGGCAAACTATCCCTGATGTATTTAATATGCCAAAAATAGTAACAACGTGCCCTTTGTGTTCCTGGAGCAAGCAGATGGCAGGCGAAAGAGACAAATGAAGACGTTACTAGTGCCTGCTCTAGCAAATCGATGAACAAGGGAATGACAGTGATACAGTGATTTTATTGAATCACCGTGAGCTAATTACAAGCTTTCATGTTTGGGTTACAGTCACACAATGATCAAATACCCCTCCCTCCAAGAGTGCATCTTCCCCACCACCATATCCCTGGTACACTCCCTCTTTCCCACCCTCCTCCTGCTTCCATGTCAGACAATATTCCCTGTTCTCTCTCTCTACTTTTGGGCATTATGGTTTGCAACACAGATACTGAGAGTTTATAATGTTTGGTCTATTATCTACTGTTGGCATACATCTCCCATCCTGACTAATTCCTCCCACTATCATTTTCCATAAGAGTTTCCTTAATTCTGAGCCAGCAAAGCGTTTAATGGCACAAAAGCTATTTCTATGAAAAACCACAGATAAGTATGACTCTGAAAGTAATACCCTAAATCTAATGAGACTTAGTCACTCTTTCATCAATTAATCTAATATTTTTCTTTTATATTTTCTTAAGGTTATTCCTTGTTATTCAATAGTTGTAAAATAAAAAAAACCCAAGTGGAAAAAGGCATCAGACTATACCTTAATTGGAAAGGTTTAAAAAGTTTTCCTAATCTATGAAATGTTACATTTTACAATCTCAGAAATGTATCTATAGCTACAGCGTATGTATAATAATCACCCTTGGCTCAAAATTATAGCAAGTAAATTAAAATTTCAGAGTTGTAACTATAAGTATCAGTCTGACTCTAATACAGTTTTGGAATTTTATCACTGCCAGCTAAACCTGTCAAAAAGCTAACTGATAAATTCCACAAGAGGGGAATAAAAGGGTAAATATGACAATTTTACTTTATATATACTGTCAAAAAAATTGTCTAATATTTGACAAAGAAGCTAAAAGATCCATGGGTGTCCTCTTTCAGTAGGCTGTTAGTATATTCCGACAATTACCTGATTCTATAAGTGTATTAGTCCTTTGACTTTCTATCAACTAGATGTTTGACACATCTCTAGGGATAAAAATAAAATTTTAGTAATAAAAATGAGATTTGTTTGTAGCTATGAAAAAGGATTCTAAGAGTAAAGGATGAGTAATGCATTTTATTATTCCATATAATGTGAATCATTCTCAAATTTTAGTACTATTTTTATTTTATTTTTCAACCACAGCTGGTGGTGCTCAGGCTTACTTCTGCCTCTGTGCTCAGGGATCATTCCTGAAGGACTTGGGAGACAACATATGGTGCCAGGGATTGAACCCAGAATGGCTGCATGCAAGGCATTTGCCCTACTGCTTTACTATTACTCCAGCTCTAAATTTTAGTACTCTTGTATATGTATGTATTTAAGAATATATTCAGTTCTCCTGATTATATGTATATAATTCTCCTTCAAACTAGTTTTGTATCTTGCTTGTCCCCACATTAATAAGTTAAGTTAAAAAATATGTATTACCAGCAATACCACTGCTGGGAATATATCCCAGAGAGGCAAAAAAGTACAATCGAAACAACATCTGCACATGTATGTTCATCGCAGCACTGTTTACAATAGCCAGAATCTGGAAAAAACCCGAATGCCCCAGAACGGATGACTGGTTGAGGAAACTTTGGTACATCTATACAATGGAATACTATGCAGCTGTTAGAAAAAAGGAGGTCAAGAATTTTGTAGTTAAGTGGATGGGCATGAAAAGTTTCATGCTGAGTGAAATGAGTCAGAAAGAGAGAGACAGACATAGAAAGATTGCACTCATCTATGGTATATAGAATAACAGAGTGGGAGACTAACACCCAAGAACTGTAGAAATAAGTACCAGGAGGTTGACTCCATGGCTTCGAGGCTGGCCTCACGTTCTGGGGAAAGGTCAACTCAGAGAAGCGATCACCAACTACATTGTAGTCGAAGGCCATGTGGGGGAAGGGAGTTGCGGGCTGAATGAGGGCTAGAGACTGAGCACAGCGGCCACTCAACACCTTTATTGCAAACCACAACAGCTAATTAGAGAGAGAAAACAGAAGGGAATGCCTCGCCACAGTGGCAGGGTGGGGTGGGGGGGGAGATGGGATTGGGGAGGGTGGGAGGGACACTGGGTTTACGGGTGGTGGAGAATGGGCACTGGTGAAGGGATGGGTTCCCAAACTTTGTATGAGGGAAGTATAAGCACAAAAGTGTATAAATCTGTAACTGTATCCTCACGGTGATTCTCTAATTAAAAATAAATAAATTAAAAATAAAAAAAAATATATTGATATAAGAAAATACTTTAGATACTAATGATCTTTATATTATATATGTATTTCAGTGATTTTTTATACTCATCTTTTACAATTAAATATTTTTATAATAGAAAAAAAATATATATGTATTAATTTTATATTTATATGAAAGTCAGGATTTTATCTTCTTAAAAATTTCAACTTTTAAACATTTTTAGTATCTTGGAGAAAGAAGAAGACAAATATAATGAATAGCAAATGGTAATAATAATTATTCTCTAGAATCTGGCTTCTTGTATATTTAAGGATAATATATTATATATATGTAAACTTTTTGCAGATAAACTACCTTCATATGTTGTAAGAAGAATTAAAATATTATATATACAGAGAGTAAGTGAACTCTAATGCCACAGAGAGGAATGAGATCACAATCTGGGGACAAAATTCCATAAAAGGAAGTGTCTTTTTCATCTCAGTCAATATTTTTTTCTTTTTTTTTATTAATTAATCACTGTGAGGTACAGTTACAAACTTATGAACTTTCATGTTTGCATTTGGTTTACATTCCTCCAACAGTGCCCATTCTTCCTCACCAATGTTTCCAGTATCCCTCCCACCACCCCCACCCAACCCCTACCACCGCACCCTGCCTCTGCAGCAGGGCATTCCCTTTTGTTCTCTCTCCTGTTGAGTGTTGTAGTTTGCAACAGAGGTATTGAGTTGCCATCATGTTCGGTCTATAGTCTACTTTTGGTAGGCAGCTTTCAACCTGAGTGTGTCCTCCCAACATTCTCTACTAGGTGTTCCCTTCTCTATCTCTGCTGCCTTTTCCCCCAGCATGTAAGGCCAATTTCCAAGCTGTGAGGCAGACCTCCTGGTTCTTATCTCTTCTACTCCTGGGTATTAGTGTCCCATTCTGCTACTTTATATTCCACATATGAGTGCAATCTTTCTATGTCTGTCTCTCTAATTCTGACTCATTTCACTCAACATGATACTTTCCATGTTGATCCACTTATATGAAAATTTCATGACTTCATCTTTTCTAACAGCTGCATAGTATTCCATTGTGTAGATGTATCAAAGTTTCTTTAACCAGTTATCTGTTTTTGGGCACTCTGTTTTTTCCCAAATTTTGGCTATTGTAAACAGTGCTGCAATGAACATACAAATGTTGATGTTGTTTCTACTGTACCTTTTTGCCTCTCAGGGACATATTCCCAGGAATGGTATTGCTGGGTCAAATGGGAGCTCAATTTCTAATTTTTTAAGAATTGTCCATATTATTTTCCAAAAGGGCTGAACCAGTCGGCATTCCCACCAGCAGTGAAGGAGAGTCCCTTTCTCCCCACATCCACGCCAACACCGGTTGCTTTTGTTTTTTAGGATGTGGGCCAGTCTGTAATTTTGATAGCTGCTTGCCTCAAGGTAAAACTGAAGACTTAGGAATGTGACAAATTTAAATTTTAAATTAAATTCAAATGTAAGGAAGGTAAGAAATTTAAGATAAAACAAAGATGATCTGGGGATTCAATTTGATATTGTAGATCTATTATAAAAGTCTCTGAAAATTCACCAAATTGGGACATACCATTAAATTACAAGCATGATCAAAATATTCAATTAAGCCTCTGCATCTCATTGAGGTCATGGCCTCTGAAGAAGGGAAGGGGTAAGATACTCAAGTAGAGGAGAAAGATAGTTTAAGAAGAAACCAAAAGTGTGAAAAGTCAGCAGAGTAAAATAATGAAGCCTGAGATGAGAATAAATATTCCTTTCCTCCTAAGTTCTCAGATCAGCGATTAGAAGAAGGAATTGGTTCCACCTAACAAACACAGTATTATTTCCCCTCTAAATCTTAAAAACAAGATGATCACAGGAGGCTGGAGGACTAGCCACATTAAGAGACATTTAAGAGACTTCCTGGGATCTACATAAGGAATATCACTGTAGCACTGTCGTAGCACTGTTGTCCTGTTGTTCATCGATTTGCTCAAGTGGGCACCAGTAACGTCTCCATTGTGAGACTTGTTACTGTTTTTGGCATATCGAATATGCCACAGGTAGCTTTCCAGGCTCTGCTGTTCGGGTGGGATACTCTCGGTAGCTTGCAGGGCTCTCCGAGAGGGATGGAGGAATCAAACCTGGGTTGGCAGCATGCAAGGCCCTACCTGCTGTGCTATTGCTCCAGTCCATCACATAAGGAGTATATACATTTAATAGAAAATTTTACTTAAAATTTACATAAATATTATAACAACGAATATATTTTTTTATTTTACTAACTTTGACATGATAGTTGTGGATGATCACACATGTGTGCACAAATGTGTGTGTATGTGCGTGTGTGTGTGTGTGTGTGTGGTTTGTGTGTGTGATAATGGGGCATCAACCTCAGGGCCTAACACATGCAAGGTTCAGTTTTGTAGTTGAGTTACATCCCTATCCCTTTCAAAAACTATTTTATTTGATATGAAAGCATGAAAATTAGAATAAAAATAGGGGCTGGACCAATAGCACAGCAGGTAGGGCAGTTGCCTTGCAAGCAGCCAACCCGGGTTTGATTCCCAGCATCCAATAAGGTCCCCCAAGCACTACCAGGAGTAATTCCTGAGTTCATGAGCCAGGAGTAACCCCTGTGCATCGCCAGTTGTGATTCAAAAACCAAAATAAATAAATAAATAAATAAATAAATAAATAAATAAATAAATCTTATGAGTTTTTATACTCATATCAATCTATTCTTTTTTATATTTACTTAATTTACTGTGTAATTAGTCAGACTGATTCTATATATATGTATTGTATTCATACAACCATGCAGAAAAGTTACAATTTATAAAGTTTTAAGCCAAATTGTATGTCAGTATATTTTCTAACAAATACAAGGAGGGGATGGAGCGAGTACTGTGGGCAGGGTGCTTGCCTTGCAGATGTCTAACCTAGGTTCAATCCACCACACCCATATACTTTCCACGCCCAAACAGGAGTGATTCCTGAGCACTGCCAGCTGTGGCCCTCAAATTAAAAAAACAGAAAACCCTCCAAATTTAAAACCAAGGAATTTCATTAAACCCTTAAAAACGACTTATGAAAACTGCACAGCATTAGTAATTTGACTTATAACCTACATTTTTTTTTGCCTAACAAATTCCAACCACAAAATATGAAAGGTCAAAAGAAGATTTTGCCTTCCCTCCCCTCTCCTCACCCCCTGCCGGAATAGTGGCCACCATCTCTCAGAGCCTATTGGACAACCAGGTACGAGTCTGCAGTGATGAGACATGCAGGGTCTCACAGGATGGGGAGGTGGAACCGGCACTTCTCCCCACCCTGACTAGACCCCAAGTTGCCGCCCACGAATGGCTCCTCCAGCTCCTGAACGGACATGATCCCAGAGGCACACAAACCACTCTCAGAAACCAGCTGTTTTTGGCAGAAATGCATCTGGACTGAGCATTAAACTATGGCGTTGTGCCACCCCAGGTGGGAAAAGGCATTGTCGCTTCCACCTTTTCCCCCCAGAGGCATGGTGGCAGCCATCTTTGAGAGCCCATTGGTCAGCCAGGTATGAGACTGCAGTGATGAGACACTTGAGGCCTCATGGGATAGGGGTGGAACCAGCCCTTCTTTCCACCCTAACGAGGTCCCAAGTTGCCACCCATGAACGGCTCCAGATTTATTACTAAAATATCAGAAAAGCAAACTTGTGCGGCCATGATTCTTATGCTCTTTATAATCAGCAACAGAAAACAAATTATCTAGTGATGCCTTTTCAGCAAGTCTGATTGTTGGGGAAAATTCCAAATAATAATGGTGGGTCTTTTGTCGAAATATTGAATGTAATCAAAGTAGAGAGAGAGAGTAAAGTGGAAATTATCTGCCACACAAGCAGAGGGAGGGGTGGGATGGGGGGGTATACTGGGGGTTTTGGTGGTGGAAAATGTGCACTGGTGAAGGCATGGGTGCTTGACTATTGTATGACCAAGACTTAAACTTAAAAGCTTTGTAACTGTTCTCACAGTGATTCAATAAATTGAAAAAAAGAACAATTTTTAACTTCTTACTAATAAGAAGACCAATATTCTAAAAATAAGCAACTACTACATAAAAAAGATTATTTTTGATTGGTTTGCAGCAAGAAGGCATTTATAAATGTCAAGATGCAGGATAGCAAATTGTCAATGAAAATGGATACTTTTTTCCCTCGAGAGTTGTCACTCTTTCATTCTATTTTACAATTGACATGAAGACAAAAATATAAATCCAGTCCTTAAATTTACTCTAAGCAAAATAGTATCACATGCGTAATGCAAGTAATATTTTTCTCCTGTGTTGAAAATCAACAGAAAATTTAGAGGATTATGGCAATTTTCATGTGGTTTGTGTTCCTGGTTCTTTCCCTGAACTTCAACAGGTTCCTACCAAATGAGAAGGAAACACTTGTATTTTCAGATCTTCTGGAACCTCAAAAGAAAATTTCTGTGCTCTTATTACACAATGATGCAATTTAAAAAATATTTTCCACCAATTCAATTGTTTTAAAAACCACATGATTCAAACAAAATGAATCCTTGGGAATCACCAATTTCAAATATCCAGTTTAATCTGTTCACATCCAGTAATTTAACTGCAAATTTAGAAAATAAGTTCATATTTTCATTTTTCAATACTTTTTACCTGTAGCATCCTCATTTCTGACCTGTGTTCACTGATATTTCTGAGCTGGGAAAAACAAATCTGGTTATTCCATTATTCTATTGGTGATCTTTAAAAAATTCTTAATCATTAAAACAAAGCAATAATCAAGATTGACATGTTCTAGACTGAACTGTATCTACCCCACAATTCTTATTTTGATTGAAGCCTGAAATTCCCTGCAAGCATTTTTTTGGGGGTAGGGCTGTTCGGCAGGTAATTATGGTTAAAGGAGCCCATAAGGGTGGCATCCTTATCCTAAAAGGCTACTGTTCTTTTAAGAGGAAAACACAGAAACACAAGCAAGCTTGCATTCCATTTCTTGATCTCCTCCTCTTTCCTTACTCTTCTCTTTTACCTCCTTTTCTCTGGTCCCACACATGAAAAGACTGCATCTACAAACCAGAAAGATGTGTCATCAGAACCTGCCTATTGCTTTGTTCTTGGATTCTGGATTTCTAGCCTCCCTAACCAAATAAATGTCTGTTATTTCAGTTAAAAAAAAAAGAAGAAAAACTTTGAAAATGGAAAAAAATGTTTAAAGCAAAACATTTTAAATAAGGACTTTATATTTTATACTAAAATGTGAGAGATCCTTTTTAGAGATCGACTAAAATATTACCTTATTTGGCTATCAAACTAAGTGCTGCTATTTTACTAGATTTCACATTCATTGTAGACCCTGTTGTGACAGCATAAAACTAGATTCATTTAGGAAAAGGCAATGTGACTCGATGAGAAAAGCTGCCATATGTGAACCCTCACTTGATGCCTATTGAAATTTTTCTATTTCAGGTCTCCCAGGGACATGTCCATTGTGCTATTGTGTAATTTTATCAGCATGAACTTCTGCTGAATATTTTCCCTTTTGAAAACCCATACTTTTGTGAGCTAACTTCAAAACTTAATGTTGAACATCTGGACTCATACACTCGGGAAACATAGAAGATATATCATGAAGATTATCTACATTTTCGGCCCTTATAGAATGTTACAAAATGAGAGGAAAAGGTTACACATTATTGTCCTGGTATAGAATTTTTTTTTAAAAGAACCACTATCTGTTTTCGTGGATTCTTACAATAAAAGTAAGTCAGTGTTTCTAAAGCTGTAAAGAAAATCCTCACAAATGTAATAGAATATTTGTTTTTGTTTACAGATAAGGGTACTTTTTTAATACATATGTGCATTTTTCTATTAAGAGATAGTGAAAATACACAAAACCTGTAACTATATTCTCAAAATGTTTTCAAACAAGGCCATTAAATATATTATGAATTAAAAGAAAATAAACATTTCTTCTAAATTAATGGACTTGTCTAAAAATAGAATTTATGGTTGAATCAGCATTTGTGACTGAAGACTAGAGTCTAGACAAAGAAATAAGACTTTTATCTTCAATATCGTGGAGGGTTTCGCCGACCTTGTCTTCAATGTACCTTATGGTTTGTGGTCTAATGTTGAGGTCTTTAATCCATTTTGATCTGACTTTTGTGCATGGTGTCAGGTCAAGGTCTAAACCCATTTTTTTGCATGTGGTTGTCCAGTTGTGCCAGCACCATTTGTTAAAGAGGCTTTCCTTGCTCCACGAGCACAGCGGCCACTCAACACCTTTATTGCAAACCACAACAGCTAACTAGAGAGAGAAAACAGAAGGGAATGCCTTGCCACAGTGGCAGGGTGGGGTGGGGGGGAGATGGGATTGGGGAGGGTGGGAGGGACACTGGGTTTACGGGTGGTGGAGAATGGGCACTGGTGAAGGGATGGGTTCCCAAACTTTGTATGAGGGAAGTATAAGCACAAAAGTGTATAAATCTGTAACTGTACCCTCACGGTGATTCTCTAATTAAAAATAAATAAATTTAAAAAAAAAAAAGAAATAAGACTTTTATGAATGTAGTCTCCTACTTTACCTTTCATTAATTATTCCATCTTTATTAATTAAAAATACACATCATAACTGCCTGGTAAAATGATGCTGAAATGAAATGTGCAGAAAATTTGTTGCTAAAAGATGATGGAGACTATGTGAAGATTTTTATAAATTTAAAATAATTATGAAAGATAATAAGTATACTTGACAAATTGCATATGTGGAATATCTGAACATTGTTAACAATTTATCAGAAGATTACTCATCAAATATTTCCTTATGCCAGGTAGTACTATAATTGCTCTATGTGTCAACTATAATTGTACCATAAGCACTGTAACACGATACTTTTGTCATAAAGCTTTTACAGAGAAAGAATGAAGGCAGTTAAAGATTAATATTGCCCTAAGTCTTTAGCTTGTTAGTCTGGGCCAAAAATTCCATAGAGCATGTCTGCGTGAACATTTTCCACTCACAGGCCTTTTTTGCATAATTTTTACATGACCCTGAGTATTCTGGTATACAAACAAAACGTTTAGTTTACTGATGATCATAAATTTAATCTTAAAAGAAATTTTTAAGATTCTTCTTTAACTCCTCATATGGTCCCTATAGGGTCATGCCTATAAGAAACTAGGCTAAAAAGCACCTCAAATCTACATTTCCCTTTTTAACTTGAGTATTTTTCCCCCTTTTAGATGTAACAGAATAACTTTTACTTTTTAATTCTTACTTTGAAACAGTATTAGACGATAAAAATGATGCATTTAAAGCTACTTCAAATTCAAACAGAAATATTCAAGCAGGGCAAAGTTAAATATCTATGATAAAGAAGAAAAGGCAGAACTCAGTTAATTCATGCCCACAGGCAATATTACTGTCCCACAGTGTAAAGTCAAATTTTAACAAAGAAATCCAACTTCAAAGTTCCTACACATCTTTCTCATATGCAGAAGATTGTCATATTACAATAAGGAGGTGAGAAGTGAGTTTTTAACAATTCAGTAACAGGAGTAGTTAGTGCTGAATGCTCCTAGGAAAGGAGTAGGGAACTAGGGCATGGGAACTTTCTGTTGCTCAAGTCAAAGGAAAATATCTCATTGTTGATCTTTCTCCGTTGCCTGTCTTAAGGGGCAATACACAAAGTTCAGCAGGTAGGCTGGGCATTGTGCTTTTTATATTTAAGAAGGGCAACTGGAAAGAGACTTGGTGTGTCTTAATCTGCAGTAAGGGCTATATCACTTCTCTATTATTGTCAGAGACATAAACTACTCCAAATACACAATTTATCTGATTTGTAGGATACATGATGTCATAAAAGCTGAAATAGTATTTGCAATAAACAAAGGCTATTTGAAACATAGACATGGAAGAATATTGTTCAATAAATGCGGCAGGAATTTTAGAAGATGTCAAAATCTTTAACATGGGCTAGTAATTAAATGGTGTCAATGCTTCTGAAGGAAGGTTCATAATTTGGAAGTTGTAGTTACTATTGACCTGATTTTACAATTGAGATCATGTCTTCCTTTTAATTTGAAAACAAAATTGATCACTATGTTCTATAAACAAGACCTGTTAAGCTATTAGCCTCCAACTGCTTTGCAAACACATACTTGTTTCAGAGCAGCACGACTTATGCTATAACAGACAAATAATTTCATTTTTAGCTTACATATGAGCTTTTAAGAGATTTTTTCATATTTGAAAATAATACCTTTACTTTATAATGGGTTTTTAAAAATGATTTCTAAGGAGATGCCTGTCATTATTCTGATATATTGGCTTTTTCTAGCCCAAAATATGACTTTAAAACTTAACCAAGTATTTATTACTACTTTTACAAAAACCATTATAAACTTCCTTGATTTTTTAACAAATTCAATATTAGGCTATTCATATTCATGGACAAAACTTGAAATTTAGAAAGTTTAGATAAAGTACATATTTTACATAAATTGCTTCCTTCATTACTAACATATGAAGAATGCCAGAATAAAATAAATACAAAAAGGCTAACCTATTTGTTTCATTGTCATCTCAGACTTTCTGAGATTTTCCACGACCTACTTGATTATTCAACATTGTTTGTATGTTTATGGGCCCTAGCTCTGCTTGGGGCTTACTCCTGGCTCTGCTATCAGGGATCCTGGAGGAATTTGAGGACCAAATGGAGTGCCAGTGATGGAATCCTATTCTTGATGGATTTCCTTAAGCAATTTTACCTTTTTCAGGATCTTTTTCTTCTTGGTCATCCGTTGGTTGACTCATTTCTGGTTGCTCCACAGTTGTGTCATTTTCTTGGTCTGATGAAGGCTCTAAAAAAATCAGGCAGAAGAATATTTAGAAATATTTGCTTGAAATCATTGAAAAATCTCTAGTGGCTATAGTAATAAAGTCAGTTATTTTTCATCTCCCCTGCAAATTTTGAAAAAGAAAAATACTATTGCTAGTCTTTACTAACCATTTCTTAAAAATGACACACAAACACATCACTTATACAAGAATATACAGTAGTAATGGACAAGTTTCAGCTCATTCTCTGAAAATAATGTCATATGGTTTCAATACCTTCTGTTTCCATATTTGAGCTCTGGGACTCTGCCTCATTTTTTATTTCATTCTTTGTTGAATCATTTTCTTGTCCTGTTAAGAAGAATGATTAAAAAATAAACACACATCATATACATGGCCATTTAAAATCAACTTTATCTAAAGCTTAAAAAACTTCAAAATCTATATGCCTTGATAATTCATGGAGATATAGGTAATACTTTTAAATCAAAATAAAAAGTAAAATTTTTCTATCAAATCATCAAAGTTATGTTAATCATTGTATAAATATTCCATAATAATTTATGGAGTGTTAATATTTAACATTTGTTATGATACAAATAGTTTTATAACAAATTCCTATAAAATTAAACATCTACTTATTGTTTTCCTTTCATCAACAACCACAAAGAAATCTTAAAGGGGCTGGAGTGATAGCACAGCGAGTAGGGCATTTGCCTTGCACGCGGCCGACCTGGGTTCGATTCCCAACATCCCATATGGTCCCCTGAGCACCACCAGGGGTAATTCCTGAGTGCAGAGCCAGGAGTGACCCCTGTGCATCATCGGGTGTGACCCAAAAAGCAAAACAACAAACAAATAAAAAAGAAATCTTGAATAATGTAAACACTTAATAACTAGATCACCTAAAAGCTTCATTGTTCCACTAAGATGGCTTCTTACTATAGCAAAGTTCAGGAGAAAATTCAGCCAAATATGCATTACTCCAAGACTGATAATCTAATAATGGTTTTGCATCCACACCTCTTGGTTTCTTTTCCTCTGTCAGTTTAGAACTTTCAAGTGTTCATTAAGAGGAATTTGAAATAAGTCAATTTTTCAGAGTTAAAAAATATTTTAAGCTGAGTATACTTTATTGTTGAATTATACATAAGAAATTTCTAGAGCCAGAGTTGGTGAAAAGCACAGAGTTACAGCAGAGGAGCTGGCAGTCATTGATTGTTCTTACATTTTAATCTGAGGATTCCATTTTCTTGTTCATAACCATGCTACCATTAGTGGCCTCACGAATACGTATAAAACCCCACCCTATTGACATCACTTTATTAGTAACTTCATTTTAGAAAATGGCATGACAAAAAACAAAGATATATTCCAGCAGAAACATCAAAATACCCAGTTTCTGATCTTTTAGTCTACATCATTGAATGCAAACATGTAGAGCAAAGATAGCAAACACTGACTGGAAACAAATGAATTTCAGGGTTATTTGTTCTTCCTTCCCCAGGTTAACTAAGTCTCCTTCCTTTCAACCCCCTTCCTGAACCCCTCAAACTCATTTCTGTGGATCTACTCTGACATTCCGATGACTTTGCTCCTTTTTTGCTACCCTGCTGTGTAGAATTTCCCCCTTTCCTTCTGAATGATTTCACTCAGCATAAAATCTGTAGTTTCATCCATGTCACAGCAAATTGCTTACTTTTGGTCCTTCATTAGAACTGTATAGCATTCTATTATGTAACTATATCACAACTTATCCATAGTTGTATTTTAGTTTTAATAACATTTTCCTTAGCTGTTCAGAGTGTTTTAGTTTGATATTATCTCATTTATTTATTCTTGCTTTTATTTTCTTTACTGGGCTGGAACAATAGCACAGCGGGTAGGACGTTTGTCTTGCATGTGGCTGACCCAGGTTCAAGAGTTCAATTCCTCCGTCCCTCTCAGAGAGCTGGGCAAGCTACCGAGATATCCTGCCCGTGTGGCAGAACCTGGTAAGCTACCCGTGGCATATTCGATATGCCAAAAACAGTAACAACAAGTCTCACAATGCAGAGACGTTACTGGTGCCCACTCAAGCAAATTGATGGACAACGGGACGACAGTGCTACACAGTGCTCTTTTCTTTACTATTGGAGTCAAATTGCCAAAGACATTCCTAAAGTCAGTGTCATTTGCTTGTTTTCTTCAAAGTGTTTTAGGTATGGGCCTAACATCCAAGATTTTAATCCATTTTATGTTAATTTCTGTGCTTGTTATGAAATAAAGATTTGGTTTAATTCTTTTGCATTTAGCTAGTCAGTTTCTCCAACTCCATTTATTTTGCAACTTTCCTTTCTCCAGTATATGTTTCTAGTTACTTTGTTATAAATTGTCCATACTTGTGAAGATTTAATTCTAGCTCCCAAATCTATTCATTGACCTATGCGTCTATTTGAGGGAATGGGGTGGAGCCACCCCCAATAGTGCTAAGCACTTATTCCTAGCTCTATGCTCAGGGGTCATTCCAGGCAGTGTTTGGGGAAACATTTGGGATACTGGAGATAAAACCCAGTCATTCAAGTGCAAGACAATTGCCTTTGTGCTGTACTGTCTCTCTGGATCCTGTGTGTCCCTTTTTTATTCCAATACTGTTTTGACGATGATAACTTAAAAGTATAGTTAGAAGTTGGGGCACAAAATACCCCCATTCTTCTTTATCTCAGAATTTCTCTGGCTAGTGATGGTCCTTTGTAATTCAATAAATTTTCAATAATATTTGGTAAACTTCCTTGATGAATGTCATTGGGATTTTCATGAAGATTGCTTTTGATCTATAGGTTTTGGGCAATCATTTTAACAATGTTAAATCCTTTTAGTCTGTGATAATAAAATTTATTTCACCTTCTAGGTCTTATATACTCCTTAACCGTCACTATTTTTTATTTTTATTTATTTTTTATTTATTTTTTGCTTTTTGGGTCACACCCAGCGATGCTCAGGGGTTACTCCTGGCTTTGCACTCAGGAATTACTCCTGGTGGTGCTTGGAGGACCATATGCGATGCCGGAGACCGAACCCAGGTTGGCCCCGTGCAAGGCAAATGCCCTACCCACTGTGCTATCGCTCCAGCCCTCAACTGTCACTTTTAGTTTTCTATATCCTAGCCTTTAACAATCTTCATTAGGTTTATTCCTAGGTACTTAAATAGTTAATCTTATTGTAAATGAGAGTTTTAAAATTTCTTTTTCTTTTATTTAATTCTTTGCATAAAGGTATGAACACATTTTTGTTTATTGATTCTGTGGCCTGCCACTTTGTTTACTTTTTGTTTCTTGTAGTTTTACATGAAGTTTTAAAGATTTTTCAATATGCATTATCATGAAATCTTTTAAATATTATTTCTGTGGCTAGGATTTGTCATACTATGTTGAATAATGGTGGTACGCACTGACATTCTTGAGTGAACTTGATCTTAGAGAAAAAAAATTTCAGTTTTCACCAGTGAATTTGGGATAATCAGTAGGTTTGTCATATGCAACTCTTATATGTTGAGATCTATTATTTCTATACCCATTTTGGTAATTATTGTAAATTGATGGTAAGTCTTATTTAAAAATATTATCTTTTTAGATTGCCCAAGTAATTCAGTATTGTTTGTGCATTGACCTGACTTTGAAGTAGCAGTGAAGAAAAATGGGAATGATTGGGATTCATTAGGAAGGAAAGGTACTTAATCAAATCCAAATTCTTTAAAAAGCTATTTATGCTAGCAATCTAGAAGACCAATTATAGAAAATGAAAATTACAACTCCAATAGATATATTCATCTGAATGAAGAAAGTGGATGGGGACCAGAAGTTAGGAAATGATAAACATTTTGTAAAATCATGGAGACTTAGACTATCATTAAATTTTAGAAGCAGTGAAAGTTATTGAAGGGTACTTGAGTCTTTTTAGCTTCAATGATCATATATATATGTATATATATAAACATTACAGTGGTTAGTTGTGATCATTTAATCAGATTCTTTTTATTAAAATTGAGCTCCAACTGCCAGGAGTGATCCCTGATCACAGAGTCAGGAGTAAGCCCTGAGAATTTCTAGGTGTGGTCCAAAAACCAAAAAAAATTTTTTTTAATAAATTAAAAATTGGACTCAGATAAATGGATGTCTGAAAACATTTTTTTAAGATCAAATATACGCCAAAAAGGAGTCTCTGCTCATTATGCAAGGACACAAGGAGAAAGTCATGTATCTGAGTGGCTGAAGGGAGGTGGATCAAATACCGAATACCAATGAAACTATTGGTAGGGAGTACAAAAGTGGTCACTTTGCTCATCTGACACAAGCTTATAGCAAGTAGGGAGCATGATGTCAGAGATGGGCCATGATCTTGTTCATGTGATCCTCAGGTGAGCAGGGGAGAGGCACACTTAATGGGCTAGAACCCGGAATGGAGGGTGACAGGAACAGTGCACATGACTTCACCACCTGATCTTTCTCATCTTATTAGGAAAATCAAACTCCCCAAAAGCAGTAGAAGGAAGTCACTGATTAAAAAAAATAGCTGAGATAGACAACAAAAAGAACTTTAATGATATCAATAAACCCCAGAGCTGATTTTTGGAATTAGTATCTAAAAAAACAGAATTTCCTTTGTGCCCTTCAGACTGTACATACTAGCCACAAATTTTAATGTGAAATGAAAAATCATTCAAACTATTTCCTTTAAATGCATCTCTCCTCTTTCTGGTTTGGGGTAACATCTAGAGTGATGATGCCAGAACACCAGTTCCTTTTTTCTGTTATGTAATGACTAACTAGAAGCAGGTGTTAAGAGATCTTTTAAATACATACAATGCTTGTCCTCAGTATGCATACAACTGCAAGGACACAGACATGAAATATGAAAAAGGCTATTTATTCTAGATGTAAAGCAGTTCCAAAGCTCTTAAAATTTCACTCAGATTTCATCCCCCATGTCACATGGTTTTCTGAGTACTGCTAGGTATTGCCCTGGAGGCCTTGAGAATGACTGGGTCTGGCCAAGGCCCAAGCACTGGGCCCAGGCATGGCCCAGCAGGTCCCAAGCACTTCAGGGTCCAAGTAGCACTGTAGCATTTTGGAACCCATAATTGAATCATCTGTACCAGTTCACTGGGAATCACCAGGAGTTGCCCCTGAGCCCATGAGGATGGCCTGGAAGGTGTATGTGCAGGGGCCAAGAAAGAAAAACATGAGGCCAAGAAAGGAAAAAAAATGAGGTCAAGAAAGAAAATTCACTTTAAAGTATTTTTAGATCACAGGAAACTGAGAGAGAAACTGAAATACTGTATTACAAAGTCAGGAAGGAAGCACTGTTAGATTAAGTGAAATATGGTGAAGTTTAACAGAAATAAATATAAAATTCCAAAACAGGCTGGATAAATTCAATTTCAAGGAAAAAGATGGGAAGAAATTAATTCCATTATGATGAATAGAGTCATGTTTTATAACTCTAGTGTACTCTAGGTAAAGGCTGGCTGAACACTAGAATAGCTAGAAGAGAAGAATGCTGTGAACAGTGCCAAGGGGAAAAATCAAGCAAAACATATTTTTTGTTGTATCTCCTAGCAAGCAACTTGCCTGGATAGCTATTTCTAGGAACCTAAACAAACAAGAAATTTAAACATTTAAAATATAAAAAAATTTATACAAAAAATATTCAGAAAATGACTAGAAATTATTTGCAATGCATCACATAAAATGATAAAATAAACAAAAGATGGACTAAATGGTGAGGAAATCGAGACATTAAGAAAAGTCAACAAGTCCCCTGCCTGAGCCGCCCTCCTAGCCAAGCCGGTTTGTTGCCCAGGTGAATGAGACCCCAGAGCCCCGCCCACCTGAGCTGTGCCACCCAGACTGGTGGAGCCCCACACCTGCGAACATCTGGTTGGGGGCCTGGCTTCTATGGCAGGGAGCGTGGCCTCCAAGAAGGGGGCGTGGCCTACTGTGGGGCCCCAGCAGCCACAGATATTTTCCCCCTTTCCCAGCACACTAGACTTACATGACAATCTCCATAACCTAATTCTTCGGAGAACAGCCGGGCCTTCTCAATCACAATAGGCCTATAGGTCCTGCAGCCAGTTCCAATTTCACCAAAACTGTCACTGAACACAAGAAGCTGTACAAGCCCAATATAAAAGAGCACATCCTCCAAAGCTTCACTAGAGGCCTCACATAAGTCACGGATGAGTGTCTGAGAGGAAGGAAGTATTCTAGAAGGGGAAAAAAGTGACCACCATAGACCGAGCTCATCCAGAATCCATTCTCACAGCAAGAGGGAATAGTGATAGAGAACTGGAAGTTTCCACCTCCACAATTTCACAACAATATGAAGAAACAGTGAAAATCCCTATCAAGAGGAGAGGATGAAGAAAAGATTCCAGAAGCCTCAACCGGAGTTATCTGCAAACATGATCTCTCCAATAAAGAATTCAGAGATGAAATGTTGAAGATGTTCAATGAACTCAAAGTAATGGTGGAACAGGGATCCAGTAAATTAATGGAGGACATGAAAGAAACAGTGGAACGGACCACCACGACAATGCTGGACGAAGTGAGAGCAGAAATTACAAAGCTACAAACAGAAGTGACATGAATAAAGGTTTTGGTAGATGAAATAAAAAACTCAATGGGTAGAGTTTTTGATTTATAGAGCCTCAACAGTAGAATGGCTACAGTCAAAGACAGAATCAGCGAGCTTGAAGAGAGCTTGAAGATGAACTGCAGAAAGCTTACAGGCAACAACAAACAATGGGAGAAGACCTTTAAATAGCTCTAGGCTGAATCAGAGTCCTAGAAAACAAACTCAAATTCAAAAGGTTATTAGAGACAACTTCGAAAGTCTGCATGCCACAAAAATAGAGAACCTAGAAAAAATGGATAAATTCCTGGATTCGTATAATCTCCCAAGACTGAACCAAGAAGATTTGGAATACCTGAATAGACATATCACTGTCATGGGAATTGAAACTGTAATCAAAAGTCTTCCCCAAAACAAAAGCCCAGGCCCAGATGGATTCACTAGTGAATTCTTCCAAACATTTAAAGAGGACCTACTGCCAGTTCTTCTCAAGTTTTTCCAGGAAATTGGAGAAACAGAAACTTTCCCAAACAGTTTCTATGACGCACATATCTCCCTAATACCAAAAGCAAACAAAGATACCACTAAAAAACAAAACAGAACAAAACAATAAAGCACAAACCTATACCCCTGATGAACAAGGATAGGAAGATTCTCAACAAAATATTAGCAAATAGAATCCAACAACTCATCAAAAAGATCATACACCACGACCAAGTAAGATTCATCCTGGGAATGCAAGGATGGTTTAACATTAAGAAATCAATCAACATAAACCATCATCTCAAAAAAAGAAAAGATTAAAACTATATAGTCAAATCAATAGATGCAGAGAAAGTATTTGACAAGATCCAGCAACCGTTCATGAAGAAAACTGTTGTCAAAATGGGTATAAACGGGACTTTCTTCAATATAGTCAAAGCTATCTACCACAAGCCTATGGCACGCATCATCCTCAATGGGGAAAAACAAAGAGCCTTCCCTCTAAGATCAGGGACGAGACAAGGATGCCCACTCTCACCACTTCTGTTCAATATAGTACTGGAAGTACTCGCAATAGCAGTTAGGCAAGAAAAAGATATTAAGGGCATTCAGGTAGGAAAGGAAGAAATCAACCTCTCTTTATCTGCAGATGACATGATACTATATTTAGAGAACCCTAAAGTCTCTACCAGGAAACTCCTAGAAACTATAGACTTGTGTAATAAATTTGCAGGCTATAAAATCAATACCAAAAAGTTCATGGCTTTCCTATACACAAATAATGATAGAGAGGAAAGTTACTTGAAAAAATCAATCCGGGTCCCAGTCTGCTCCTCAGACCCTGAGCACCCCAAGGTTCCCCTCCCTCCAGACTGCCGCCCTAGTGGCCGGCATGCCATCCCCAAGCACCGCAGCCATTCTGTCTTCCAGCACAGCCTTCATTACCTATGTCATGTCCAAGAGTAACCATCCTAGCTATTTGTCAACAGTAGGACAATAAAACACAAGACTTCACATAAGAATTAAAAAAACATCTGAGTGGGAGGCCATGTTCTAGAAGGGGAAAATAAAAAGGCAAGCACCATTAACTGAGCCCATCCAGAATCCTTTATTGCAACAAGAGGGAGCAGGGATATTGCTCTTGAAGGTCCCTCTTCCATACCACCACAACATGAAGAAACAGTGCAAATCCCCACCACAAGGAGAGGACGATGAAAGGAGTCCAGAAATCTCAATATGCATTTCCTGCAAACTTCAGATCTCTGATAAAGAATTCAGAGTTGAAATCCTCAAGATGTTCAATGAACTCAATGGAAAGAATGACACGTTGAAGAAGGACCTGACAGAAACAGTACAACAGACAGCCGAGAAAATACAGGAAAAAATGAGAGCAGAAATAAAAAACTGACAAAAAGAAATGAAGGATTCGGTAGATGAAATAAAATACTCTGTAGCTGCCCTCAACAATAGAATGACTGCAGCGGAAGACAGAATCAGTATGCTTGAAGATGAGCTGCAAGAAGCCTACAGGCAACAACAAACAATGGGATGAGACCTCAAAATAGCTCTAGGGCGAATCAGGGGATGGTTTAAAGAGGAACAACATTAAAATCATTGGAGTACCAGAAGGACAGGGAACCAACCCCAATGAAAAAGCCACAGTCAAACAAATCATTGCTGAAAAGTTCCTAGAGCTGGAGAATGCAGACATCCAGATTCAAGGAGCCAGAAGGGTGCCAGCTAAAAGAGACCCTAACAGTAAAACCCCAAGATATATCATAATTACAATGGTGGACATCATGGATAAAGACACAATACTGCAAGCAGCAAGGTCCAAGAAGGAAATCGTGTACAAAGGAGCACCCCTTAGATTCACAGCAGACTTATCAGAGGAAACCCTCCAAGCCCGAAGGCAATGGTGGGATACAGTGAAAAAACTCAGTGAAATGAACACTTCACCAAGAATACTTTATCCGGCTAAACTCTCATTCAAACTTGAAGGAATGATACACTATTTGGGGAATAAACAACAGCTCAGGAACTTCATAGACTCAAAACCAAACCTAAAAGAAACACTAAAGGGGCTATTGTAAGATATATGCCACGACCAAGTGAGATTCATCTCAGGGATGGAAGGATGGTTTAACATTCGGAAATCAATCAACATAATCCATCATATCAACAAAAGAAAAGATAAGAACCATATGATCATATCAATATATGCAGAGAAATCATTTGACAAGATCCAGCATCTATTTATGATGAAAACTCTAACCAAAATGGGTATTAGAAGGGACTTTCATCAATATAGTCAAAGCCATCTACTACAAGCCTACAGCAAGCATCATCCTCAATGGGGAAAAACTAAGAACCTTCTCACTGAGATCAGGGACAAGACAAGGATGCCCACTCTCTCCACTCCTGTTTAATATAGTACTGGAAGTACTTGCAATAGCGGTTAGACAAGAAAAAGATATTCAGGGCATTCAGGTAGGAAAGGAAGAAATCAAACTCTCACTATTTGCAGACGATATGATAATATACTGAGAGAACCTTAAAACCTCTACCAAGAAACTCTTAGAAAGAATAGAGTCATATAGTAAAGTTGCAGGCTATAAAATCAACACCCAAATGTCCATGGCTTTCCTATACACAAATAATGAGAGAGAAGAAAGAGACATGATAAAAGCAATTCCGTTCACAATTGTGCCACAAATGGTCAAATACCTCGGAATCAACTGAACTAAGGAGGTAAAGGACTTGAATAATGAAAACTACAAAACGCTACTTCAGGAAATAAAATAGGACACGAGGAAATGGAAAGATATCCCCTGCTCATAGATTGGAAGAATTAATATTATCAAAATGGCAATACTCTCCAAAGCATTGTACAAATTCAATGTGATCCGTATAAGGATACCTTTGACATTCTTCAAAGAAATGGAGCAAGCACTCCTGAAATTCATATGGAACAATAAGCCCCCATGAATAGCTAAATCAATTCTTGGGAAAAAGAAAATGGGAGGAATCAACCTCCCCAACTTCAAACTCTACTACAAAGCGGTAGTAATTAAAACAGCATGATACTGGAACAAAGGCAGAACTGCAGAGCAATGGAACAGGGTTGAATATTCTGACACACCACCCCAAATATATGATCATTTAATCTTTGATAAGGGAGCAAGAAATGTGAAGTGGAGCAAGGAAAGCATGTTTAATAAATTGTGCTGGCAAAACTGGACAGCTACATGCAAAAAAAATGGGCTTAGACCTCCACCTATCACCATGTATAAAAGTCAGATCAAAATGGATTAAAGACCTCAACATCAGACCAGAATCCCTAAGGTACATTGAAGGCAAGGTTGGTAAAACTCTCCATGACATTGTAGTCAATGGTATCTCCAAAGCTGACACGCCACTGGCCAAGCAAGTGAAAATAGAGATAAATAAATGGGACTACCTTAAAGTAAGAAGCTTCTGCACCTCAAACGATAGTTACCAAAGTACAAAGACAGCCTACAGAATGGGAAAGGATATTTACCCAATACCCATCTGATGAGGGGTTGATATCAAGGATATATAAGGCACTGGTTGAACTTCACGAGAAGAAAACTGCCGACCCGATCAAAAAATGGGATGATGAAATGAACAGAATCTTCCCCAAAGAAGAAATCCAAATGGCTTAGAGCCACATGAGAACATGCTCGACATCACTAATCATCAGGGAGATACAGATCAAAACAACAATGAGATATCATCTCACACCACAAAGACTGGCCAAATCCCAAAAAACAAAAGCAACAGGTGTTGGCGCGGATGTGGGGAGAAAGGGACTCTTCTTCACTGCTGGTGGGAATGCCGACTGGTTTAGCCCTTTTGGAAAACAATATGGACGATTCTCAAAAAATTAGAAATTGAGCTCCCATTTGATCCAGCAATACCACTCCTGGGAATATATCTCGAGAGGCAAAAAGGTATAGTAGAAATGACATTTGCATTTCTATGTTCATTGCAGCACTGTTTACAATAGCCACAATCTGGAAAAAACCAAAGTGCCCAAAAAACAGATAACTGGTTAAAGAAACTTTGGTACATCTACATAATGGAATACTATGCAGCTTTTAGAAAAGATGAAGTCGTGAAATTTGCATATAAGTGGATCAATATGGAAAGTATCATGTTGAGTGAAATGAGTCAGAAAGAAAGAGACAGACATAGAAAAATTGCACTCATATGTAGAAATATAAAGTAGCAGAGAGGTACGAGCTTGCAATGATGCAACTTCTGGCACTAATTCCTCTGGACTTAGTTACTGAAATACTAAAATACAGAAATCCAAAACCTCGTGGCCGCTATTGTGGCCACACGACCTAATATCTCTTCATTCTCAGCAATGGAAAAGAAATTATCAAATGCTTCCTTTCCAGCAGGTCTGACTTTGGGGGGGAACTCCAAACAGTAATAGTGATTTCTTTGTTGAAATATTGAATGTAATCAAAGTAAAGAGAAA
Source organism: Sorex araneus (assembly GCF_027595985.1). Lineage (NCBI taxonomy): Eukaryota > Metazoa > Chordata > Mammalia > Eulipotyphla > Soricidae > Sorex > Sorex araneus. The sequence continues at coordinate 136,783,825 of NC_073304.1, read as the reverse complement.
ATAAAGTGAAATTTATCGGCTACACAGGCAGGGTGGGAAGCTGGGGAAGGGGGGGGCAGAGGGGAGGTTTACTGTGGTTCTTGGTGGTCGAATATATGCAGTGGTGAAGGGATGGGTTAATTTAAAGGGAAGGGTTGATTTAAAAATTATAACATTGCATGATATAAAGAAATTTTTGAATGTTTCTCCCTTTTGAGGCCAAGTAATATTATATTTCTGTAAAAGCCATCTTTATTTTCCTGTTAGTATTGTTTAGAAAAAATTCCAAAAGAGCAATTCTTAGATCTAATCTTTATTGACTTATTTTTTGTTAGGCTTTCTAAATATTGTTGATGGGAAAGTTAAGTTATTTAGCTTCCTTCCAATAGAGGGTATGTGGGTCCCCTTTCATTTGGTGTGTTCTCAGTCATACTTAAATAATTTAATATTCAAAAGGGGAAGACAATGAAATCATCCTTTATGCATTTCTTTAAGTAATTAGATCTTTTATCGTCTTTGTGAATTATAATTAAATCATTTGCAAGTTTTCTTGTTTTTTATTATGAAGTCTTTTTAGTAAGAAAATTATTATTTATACTGAAATTTTTGTAGGTTTACTTTAGAATTTAACTATAAATTAACTTGTTAAAGTTTATATAAAAATTTTGATACTGTCTTTTATGACATATATCATCATACAGCACTCTTAATATACTTTTTATGTATATTCAAGTATGCGTCTATGTATGTATAGTATCACTGTCATCCCGTTGTTCATCAATTTGCTTTTACAATATATGTATAGTAACAATTCAAATCCTTTTTTTCAAAATTTAATAATATACCTTTCTTTTCTCTAGTCTTTTTTAATAGTTGGGATTCAACCTATATTTCCAAATGGACAACTAGATATCCTAATATAACTTATTGATTCATTTGTCCTAAAATGAGAACCTGAATATCTACTGAAATTCTAGGTCTACTTGGTTCTGTTCCTAAGCTCAAGTTATTTTTTAGTCTGTTCTGTCATTGATTGATAACATTATGTGTGAATTCCCCATTGCATTTTCAAAAGAATTTGTGTGTGTGTGTGTGTGTGTGTTTGCCTGTGCGTGTGTGGCATGGCGGGCGGGTGGGTGGCGAGGATGGCCATACCCCTAACGCTCTGGTATAACTTTTGGCTCTGTTCTCAGGGATCACTCCTAGAGGGACTGAGGAAACCATAATGTGACACTTCAGGTATTAAAATGGGGCTGTCAGCATGCAAGGCAAGCACCTTACCCACTGTACTTTTTCTCTGGCTTTTCGGTAGGAATTACTTGTATTGTATCTTGCAATATCATTTGACACAGAAGCCCATCATTGTTATATATCATCTACATTTCATTTTTTATTTACACTAAAAAACAAACTCATTCTCACTTGATTTTTCTGGATTTTCTAAAATTTGTACTAGATATGCTATTTTTTATGTTTTCTGTTATCAGTCTATACTATAGCTTTGTAACTTAATCATGAATTACAAAGTTGCACTGTTATTTATAATTGAGTTTCTGCTTACAATGTTCCACACACTAGTCCTTTCACCAGTGTTCACTTCACTCCACTAATCTCTGTAGTTACTCTCCTGCCTCCCAGCCTGTCTCTATGGCAGGCAATTTTTCTTTTTACATATTCCTTTTATTGATTTATTTTTTTAAAAAAACTTGTTATTAGTGAATCACCATGAGGTACAGTTACAAACTTATGAACTTTCGTGTTTGCATTTCAGTCATACAGTGATCATTTACCCATCCCTCCACCAGTGCCCATTCTCCTCCACCAATGTTCCCAGTACCCTCCCACTACCCCCACCCCATCCCCCACCACTCCACCTTGCAGAGGATAACCTTTGGTTCTCTCTCCTTTTGGGTGTTGGAGTTTGTAATAGAGGTATTGAGTGGCCATCATGTTCGGTCTATAGTCTACTGCCGGCATGCATCTTTCAACCCAAATGGGTCCTCCCAACATCCTCTACTTGGTGTTCCCTTCTCCATCTCAGATGCCTTTTCCTCCAGCATGTGAGGCCAGTTTCCAAGCTGTGGGGCAAACCTCCTGGTCCTTATCTCTACTACTCCTGGGTGTTACTCTCCCACTCTGTTACTTTATATTCCATAGATGAGTGCAATCTTTCTATGTCTGTCTCTTTCTTTCTGACTCATTTCACTCAACATGATACTTTCCATGTTGATCCACCTATATGCAAAATTCATGACTTCATCTTTTAAGCTGCATAGTATTCCATTGTGTAGATGTATCAAAGTTTCTTTAACCAGTCATCTGTTTTGGGGCACTTTGTTTTTTCCAGATTTTGGTTATTGTAAACAGTGATGCAATGAACATACAAATGTTGATGTCGTTTCTACTATACCTTTTTGCCTCTCAGGGACTTATTCCCAGGAGTGGTATTGCTGGGTCAAATGGGAGCTCAATTTCTAATTTTTTGAGAATCATCCGTATTGTTTTCCAAAAGGGCTGAACCGGTCAGCATTCCCACCAGCAGTGAAGGAGAGTCCCTTTCTCCCCACATCCTTGCCAACACTGTTTGCTTTGTTCTTTTGGACATGGGCCAGTCTCTGTGGTGTGAAATGATTCTCATTGTTTTAATCTGCATCACCCTGATGATTAGTGATGTAGAGCATTTTCTCATGTGTCTTTTAGCCATTTGGATATCTTCTTCGAGAAAATTTCTGTTCATTTCCACACCGCCCCCCCCCCACCATTTTCTGATGGGGTTGGATGTTTTCTTCTTGTAGAGTTCAACCAGTGCCTTGTATATCCTTGATATAAACCCCTTATTAGATACGTATTAGGTGAATATCCTTTTCCATTCTGTAGACTGTTTTCATATTCTGGTCACTGTTTCTTTTGAGATGCAGATGCTTCTTAGTATAAGATAGTCCCATTTTGGTATTCACAATAGCCAAAATCATGAAACATTCCAACTGCCTAATATACCTCGTTTAGTCTTGTATTTTAGGCCTTTACTATTTAATTTTAATTAATTTAACCTCAAGGGTTTTCATAGTTAGTAGCACTGTAGCACTGTCATCCCGTTGCTCATTGATTTGATCTAGTGGGCACCAGTAACATCTCCATTGTGAGACTTGTTTTTACTGTTTTTGGCATGTCAAATATGCCATGGATAGCTTGTCAGGCTCTGCCATGAGGGCAGGATACTCTTGGTAGCTTGCCGGGCTCTCCAATAGGGACAGAGAAATCCAAGCTGGTCGGCTGCATGCAAGGCAAATGCCCTACCTGCTGTGCTATTGCTCCAGTCCGCATACTTAATAGTATGACAAAATTATATTTACTGTCCCACTGGACTATGTCAAATCATTTGATCTATTTTCTTTTTATTATACTGCTACTTCTTTCTTTATTTCTATTTACTGTCATATTTTAAACAGTTCTGGGAAAGTTGAGAAAGTAACATTGAGAAACTTGAGAAACCTGAGAAAGTTTCTCTAATCTTATTATGTTTGAACTTTGTTATTACTGTAGAAAATTTAGATACTCGTAAAGTCAACATATAGATAAATTTAATAGAAGAGTATTTTTTTTGTTTTTGATGAACTTTTTGAAGTAGATGACCTTCCCTGTTCTCCATCAGTCTTTGTTAGACTCTAAAATTAATATTTCATGCTTTCTTCTCTTCATATCATACTTCCTTTTTCCTCTTTTAAAACATTTATAAATGTTTATAGAAATGAAACATATTGAAAAGCAAACAAAATATGTAGCTTCTGGCTCAGAGTAATAACTCAGCTTTTAAGTGTGTGCCTATAACATGAATGTGTTCTAGGTTAAACCCCTGGCACTGCAAATATTTATATTTATTATTATCTGCAGTTAAATTACCAAAAGCAAGGAGAACTACTTCAGGCATACCTTATTTCATTGTACTTCACTTTATCAGGCTTTGTATATACTTAACGTTGTTTTGTGATACTGGGGACTAAGGCCAGGGCCTCCTATATACAAGGCACGTAGTCTACTTCTGAACTATCTCCTTGAAAGACACTGTATTTTTTGACACTATATTTTTTATAAATTGAAAATTTATGGCAATTCTGCATCAAGTGAATGCATTAGGTACATTTTTTTTAGTTGTAGGGAATCAATTTGTGTTCCTGTCACATTTTGGTCACTATTTGGTATTATGAGTTTGTATGTCTGGGTGAGATGCAGTTACTGATTTTTTGTGTTACTGCTGTAATTGTTTTGGAGTACCAGAAACTGCATTCAATTCTTGTAATTCTTAATAACCTTTTTGTATTTTGCCAGCCACAATATCCAAAAGGGGGGGGCAGAGAGAGAGGGAGGAAAGGTGTGAGGGAGGGAGAGAAAGAGATAAACAAGAGGAAAAAGAAAAGCGTCTGCCATAGAGGAAGACAGGGGGTCTGGGGGTAGGGGATGATGGGAGAAAACCTGGGGACACCGGTGTTGGGAAATGTACACTGGTGGAGGGATAGGTGTTTTAATGCTGCATAACTGAAATACAATCATGAACAGCTTTGAAAAAATTAAAAACATTTTTAAAAATTAAAAAAAAGTAACTGCATCCATGTTTTTCATAAGATGAAAAACTTAATGCTGCGTATTTCAATGGTTTCACCAATTATTTCCCCATCTCTCGCCTTCCCATTGAGCCTCCTTATTTGCTAAAATAAGCATACAACCATATGGAAATCAAACCAATAATAATCCTAAAATGTCTTCAAAGCAATCAAGTGAAATGGTCACATGTTTCCCACTTGAAATCAGAAGCTAGAAGTAGTAACGTTAGTGGGGAAGAAATTATGAAATTAAAGTAGGCCAAGAGTTAAGAATTTGCATCAAAAAGTATTACAAAAATTTATTTTAAAAATAGTCTTTATTAAGGTACTGTTGATTTATAAGACTTTAAATGTTTACATTTCAGGGTTATTATTGTTGTTCCACACTCACCACAGAAGCGCCAATCTCTCTCCATCACAGTCCACAGACCCTTCTACTTTCTCAGTCCACTTCCCTCTCCATAGCAGATTCTTAAAGATCTTTGTGTTATACTTAAAGTAACACAGTTACAGCAGTGTTTTCAGTTATGGTTTTGAAGTGGGATAAAAAAGAGTGGCAGAGGGTCTTAAAAACTTTTATGTGATAAAAACACAACAAATCTGGATATAAAAATAATTTCAAAAAATAAAAATACAAAAATAAACTCATGCTGCTTCTCCTGAAGGGAGCATAACATGAGGCTCCCATAGCCATGTCACTGTATTCCGCACCAGGGGTGTCCTAGGAGGGGCGGGTGAGAGCCTTCCCCATCTCAAGGGACCCAGCCCCAGCAGCCGACCTCCACAACCCAACTGCCCCCATGCTCCAGGCCACTTTCCACACGCTCCAGCCGGGCTTCACATATGAGTGAACATATTCCTAGACACATCATAAGACATTCCCTACTCATTTTCCATAATTACCACACCATATTTGATTGGAGGCAAGATGGCACCAATGCCACCTGAACCCCTCACGCTCTCCCTAACCCGGCTCACCAACTTGTCTTAGACAATGCATGGCTCAGCACGCCAGGCATGAAACTCTATGCGTCATCCCGGCTGGAACTCTACCTGTGATTCCTGATGGACATCGCCAGCTGTTTTGCAACATTTGGACAAAATGGCCTTGGCAGGGCACAGAGAAACCACGGTGGCCAGTGCAGCATCACTGACTACCCCAGCAAGGCTAAGTCACAGCACCGTTGGACATAGAGCTGTGACAGCAGTGCGCACAGTGGCTCATCCACTGTGGGGTGCTATCAGCCAACCACCGGGTGATCTGGGACTCAGTGGAGGTGTTCGACCTGGCACAGACCCTCAGCGACAGGGTCCTGCTATGCCAGCTACTCAACAACCTCCAGGTGCAATCCATCAACCTCAAGGAGATCAACCTGAGGCCACAAATGTCTTGGGTGCTGCCCAGAGACTCAGGCAGGTGCATGTTTGACAGTGTGCAGATCGCTACAACATGCCAGTTGACCAAAAGCTTATATTTGGTAGACTGGGAAAACCTGTAAAGGCAATTAGAGGCTGCCCCAAAAGCCTCTGTCCTTCTCGGAGAGCTCGGCAAGCTACTGAGAGTATCCTGTCTTCACAACAGAGCCTAGCAAGCTACTCGTGGTGAACTCAATATGCCAAAAATAGTAACAACAATGGTCCTCATTCCCCTGATCCTGAAAGAGCCCCCAATACGCCATCGAACTACACTAGCATTTGACAGGGATGAATGGAGACACTATTGGCGCCCACTCAAGCAAATTGATGAACAATGGGATGACATTGACAGTGATACAGTGATAAAAATAATTTATAAAGCTATTTGAAAAATTAAATTTGTTATTCCATTAAAGATATGAATGCTAAAAGGAAAAGGTATCTTACTTCTAATATGGATAATATGAAGAAAGTTTGTGTTCTAGATATGTAAAATCAACCATAATCTTTACTTAAGCCAAAGAACATAATCCTTTTCAATTGTCTAAAGATAAAGAAATTAGAAAGCTACAGAAGAAAAGTTTTTAGTTAGGCTCATATGAATCTGAGGTTTAAGAAAGAAAGCTGTCCCTTTGAAATTGAAGTGTGAGGTAAAGCAGGAAGTAACGATGCACAATTTGTATGAGTCATACAGAAAATATAGCTAAGATCATGGCTGAAAGTGACTACCCTAAACAGATTTTCAGTGCAGAAATAAAAGCCATCCTATTGAAAGAATATGCCAAAAATCTAGGACTAAAACTAGAGAGGAGTAGTTAATGTGCAACTTCAAAGCTTCAAAAAGGACACATATTCTTGATAGAAGTTAATGTAGTTGGAGACTCTACTTGAAGTCAATGTTTGTTTTTCCTATACACAATTAATAATTATGCTAAATATACTCTGCCTAGATGGCAGAACATCTGTAAAATACAACTTACTGAATATCTAAAGCACAATGTTAAAACCTGCTGCTCTGAATAAATATTCACATTATAATGGTTTAGCTCATTGACAATATGAACTGTCCTTCCAAGAATTGTGATATAGAAGTCAAAGGAAATTAAAATATTTTTCATATCTATTAATATTATATCTGTTCTGCAGCCAGTGATTCAGAGTCATTTTGATTTTCAAGCATCTTTTCAGAACTATGGGCTGGAGCGATAGCACAGTGGGTAGGGCGTTTGCCTTGCACATGGCCGACCCAGGTTCAATTCCTTCAACCCTCTCAGAGAGCCTGGAAAGCTACCAAAACTATCTCGTCTGCATGGCAGAGCCTGGCAAGCTCCCATGGCGTATTCGATATGCCAAAAACAGTAGCAACAAGTCTCACAACGAAGAGAGATGTTACTGGTGCCTGCTCGAGCAAATAGATGAGCAATGGGATGACAGTGACAGCAATAGTGGCAAAAGATAGTGATTCTTATGATGAATATGGGCGAAGTGAATTGAAAATATTCTGAAAAGTATTCTCCATTTCAGACCCTATTAGGACAGGTCAATGGTGGGAAGCTTGCCACAAGACTGTTGGATGGTGAAGGGCACAGGTAAGGGGATATCCCTAATAACCTTTCATTGCCTGTATTGCAACACATAGTACCAAAAGGAGAGAGAGAAAGAGAGAAAAAGAGAAGGAAGAAAGGAGGAAGTGAGAAAAAATGGAGAGAGAGAGAGAGGGAGAGATTGAGGATAGGGAGAAAGATAAGAGGAGAGGGAAGAGGGAGAGAATGAGAGGGGAAGGAGAGGGAGACAGAGAGAAAGGAGAGGGAGGGAGGAAGAGAGAGAGAGAAAGAGAGGTGCCTGTCATAGTGGCAGGTGGTGGATTGGGGTGGCGACGGGTGGGAGGGAAACTGAGACCACTGGTGGCGGGAAAAGTATACTGGTGAAGGAACATATGAGTAAAATACAGTCATGAACACCTTAGTAAATGTGTATATCACTTTGATTCAATTAAAAATAAATTAAGAAAACATCTAAAATTCATGAGGGTGATAAAAATAAATCATTAATCAGTAAAGAAATATCATTAATTCCAAGAAGTTAATTCTAAATCTCATGCATGAGTGTGAGGATTCAGCACTTCAAAAGATAAGGTCACTATAGGTATGGTGGAAACAACAAGAAAACAAGAATACAGCTAAAAATGGACTTACTTGCTGCAGTCTCATGATAAAATTTCAATGGCTAAGGAGCTGCTGCTTATAAATGTCTTAAGGAAGTTGTTTAGGGGATAAAGAGATAATTCAATGGCCTGGAGCACAGGCTTTGCATGAATTCAAGTTGCTTTGGTTTGGACCCTTGCCCCAAATGGTCCTGTGATAGAGTCTTGCCACCCCAAACCCAGGACTACCACCCCTCAAACCAACCATGGACTTTGCCCCCAAATAAACAAGAAAGTGGTATCTTCAGATGAAATCTAGTCATCTGAGTATTGTTGAAATGATAGCAGATTTAGAAAATTAAATAAAATTAATTGATAAAGTAGTAGCAGAGTTTGACAGAATTGACTCCAATTTTCATAGATCTACTATATAAATGCTATCAAGTTACACTGTACAACAGAGAATTATTTAGCGAAAAGAAGAGTCCATTAATACAGAAACCATTGTCTTATTTTAAGACTTAGCCACCATAACCTCCAGCAACCACCATCCTGATTGGTCAGCAGCCATCAATACCAAAGCAAAATTTTCACTACCAAAATATAGTAAATTGCTGAAGAATAAAAAATGAATAACATTTTTCATAATAAATTATTTTAAAATTAAGATAATAAATTATTTAGACATATGTTAATACATATTAAATCAATATGTAGAATTATAAATGTAACTCTTATGTGCACTAAATTAGGAAACCAAAAAAATTGAAGTGACTTACTTTGGCATTCTATTCATTTTATTGTGGTGATCTGGAGCTAAAACCATGATACTTTAGAGGTAATCCTGTATATCATTATAATAACCATTGTGTATGGAATTATTGTCACTGTCACTGTCATCCCATTGCTCATTGATTTGCTTGAGTGGGCACCAGTAACATCTCCAATTGTGAGACTTGTTACTGTTTTTGGCATATCGAATACACCATGGAAAGCTTGCCAGGCTCTGCCGTGCTGGCAAGATACTCTCGGTAGCTTGCCAGGCTCTCCAAGAGGGGCGGAAGAATCGAACCCGGGTCCGCTGAGTGCAAGGAGAATGCTCTTAGCTAACAAAAAGTCAGAATCTTCTTTTCAGTCAGCAGATTAAAACAGCACCTTATAGTGATCAGTAAATATATTTGCCCTTTTACCATATGCAAGTGCTTTCAAAAATATCATAAGCAATATTTATCTTACTTTGGATTTGACATAACACTATAAACATTCATATGCACTTTGTATCATTTAAGTTTAACATCATACTTGTAGGATTCATGCAGTTTTAGCCTTTAATTATGGTTTTTAGTTTCCAAGAAGACTTTTATCTTTATGTTTTTTGTTTCTTTAGGTTTCTTCTGTTTCTTTGTTAACAACTGTATTTTTTCTTTACATTTGGTTATATATTTGAGTATTTTTTGTGCTTTACTAATCCATAGTGCTTATCACTTTTTTAAAAAAATCAATATATTAATTTTTATAAAATAAAAATTTTTATTTCAAATGTTTATTTCCTGTACTCCCCTCATGCCTCTACCTTCAGAGATGGGATCATCCCCGAAGAACATTCCATATCTCATTGACCAATTTCTTTAGTGATTTATTCATTGTTTCTTTGTATAGTTTCTATTGCTGCATTTTCAAATTCCCTTAACCTTTTCAAACCTGTCATCATTATCATCAAGCATAATTTAAATTCAGATATTGTCTTTCATCTTTAGAGATTCTATTTGGGTCTTTTAACATTTTCTATGGGTATATTTCTTTCAGCTTTTAGTAGGATACAATTGTAACAAATTTAATCTTGCTCATTATTATTAAATATCCCATATGTGTCATTTCTAAATAAATTTTTACAGCATTTTATTCTCCTATAGGTCATAATTTCCATAATTTCATACCTTTGCAAAGATATGAGTCTAGATTTATTTTTTGTTTTGCAATTCTAGTTCCTAGCAAAATATTTAAATCTTGTTTTAAATTATTTTATAGATAGAATGATGTGGTTATAGCTCTAATATTCAGGTCAAACAAATTAATTTTTCTTGACTGTATTTTTCACGTTGCCTTATTTACTTTTTTCTATTTCTATTCATGTGCCACACATTATATCTCACAAATAATGTATAAAAATTATTTAAAAGCTATGACACATTTTTGTAATCCAGTATTTTTTTATTTTCTAATTTAAAAGTATTATTTAAATTTAGACAAAAGCAACAACTTGATACAATTTTAGTGTTGAAAAGGTTCAATCCAGTAATTTTTTCACATTTGTTTTTTCTCAGGTGCTGGGAAAATGGTATTCCAAGTTTATTTTGGGAATTAAAATTATTCAAAGTTTCAGAAGGTTGAACTACTGCTGATTTATTCTTCCTAAAAAGGTACACACCTTAGGAATTTTAACATAAAACACAGAGGGTTGATCAGCACCCCTTGCTATTTATAGCAGTAGTATTCCCTTGAGACATCTTTTGCAGAGTCAATAAAGGAGCTAAGATCAAAACGGTTTCAAATTCTGGGACTACATATCTAAATACATGTACTTGCCTTCAGGATCTAGCCCAGCAATTCTCCACAATCTTATTATCCCTCTGATGCCTCAAAACACGCTACTAATTTTTGTCTAGACTGTCAATTTATCAGTGAGAATAATGGCCCCAAGTATTTAAACTTTAGTCATTTAGAAAGAGTTTCTCTTCTGTCATTTTAAAACATGTAATACGATCCTCAGTGGTAAAAGCAAACATTTAAGTAGATTTATAGTTTATTTTGAAATAATTATTCTGTCTTCATGCATTTAATGAACTTCTTATTACAATGTCCTTTGCAATTATCTTCACAGTTATTCATTCCATATATATGTACACATATATATACATGTACATATGTGATAAGACTATATATAATGTGTATATGTATACATGTATAGATTTTTATAAAAAGACTAAATATAATGTATGTATATGTGTACATGTATAGATGTATAGATGTTCACATTATTATTGAGAAAAACTCTTTAACTTTTTAATGAATAATAGCCTCATGAAATATAAAAACTGTCATTTGGAACTCTGGAAATACTACTCCATCTTTTTCCTTCTCTCTCTCTCTCTCTATATATATAGAAATATAGTTGATCTAATTTTGATAATTATATTGGTAATATTATTCCACTATTCTATATGATTTTAAGTGCCTTATTATTGAGCTGCAGATATATCATGAGACTGCCCTCTCATTTGTGTCTTATTTTCTTGTACCCTACAAATTCAGTATGTATTCTGGTGGTTTCAGTAGAAGAGAACTGGTTTCTATTTGGAAAACATTTTTTCTATTATTTTCAAATGTTTGATCAGTATTGTGTAAATTCTCTCTTCTTGGTATTTCAGGTTTACATAAATTAATCTTCCAGTTAAGTTCTCTACATGTCACATGTTCATTCCCATTAATACATCTTTCATTTCAGTAGTTGGAAACCCATTATCCCAAAGAGCACAAGGAGTTAACAACAAGAAATCACACCAGTGTGGTACATAATAATGAGTGGCGAGAACTGGGGATAAGTAGCCCTTCTAAATGTGGCAGCTACTAGTCTGAAGGCATTTAACAGTAGTAAAAAGATTGTCATAGTCCATTTCTACAGAAGCTACTAATTGTAATATTCCTCCTCGGGGAAAAATAGAAATAGGTGTCACAGCTTACCATTGGAACAATCTTGGTCAGGAGAAGAATGATCTGTTACTTCATTGTCTTTCATAATATTGTCATCCTTTGGAGAATCTAATAATGAAGAACCAAAACTTCTAATCAGCATTTCTAACTAAGAAATAGAATAACTTTCTGCATCTTCATGCAACACCCATGTTTGTGAAAGAGAATTCACTGTCTTAAATTCTCATGATTTACAAAATATCACTGAAGTACTCATATATTTTTATCAATATGAGGTTTTTAAACATTCCTTTATACCATGGTGGCACAAAACTTACAGAGGGGAAAATGGTAGAAATTTGGTTAGGGTATATTTTTGCAACAACAGAAAATATAAGCAGGTTTTGTGCATCACTGAGAACCTTGGGAGAACTGTGCAGAGGGATTTGAAAGGAAAGAAAAATACAAAAGATTAAAGGAATGTTTAGTTTTAATGTTCTTAATGCTACCGTTACCACAGCTGTTCAAATACGAGTGCCTCAAGTCCTTGAAAAACCCACATGTAGTTTTGAAATCCAGTAATAACTAAGTTCATCCTCCTCAGAAACTTTACCATTAGAAAATATTAGCAAAAGGGGAAAGTAAACCTGTTCCATGCAATTTTAACTTCTCTCTGAATAACACATTTAAATGTAGAATCAGTGTGAGTTTATAATTTTTTATATGACAAGGAATTAGATGGCTAAATAATTTCCTAAGACTGAACTAACAAACTATGAAAGACCCCTTTTTGAATCTCTGCAGTATCTTTGAGATCTCTTTAAGAAGATACTAAAGAGTACATGAATGGATCAGTAGGAAGACAAAGAAAAAAAATACAAATTCATTCCATCAAGGTTATTAAGGGATTGCTTCATGTGTAACAGTGTTTCTTGATATCAATAATAAACAGACCATCATATATTCGCCCTCATAGATGTTATAATTCTAGTGAATCTTTTTTATATTATTATGCAGTTAAAAGGTAGTGATTCAAAGATACCCAAAACTCATGATATAATTTTGTATGTATGTGAGTGACACTGGAGCCTATTGAGGATCGTTAGATTGAAATCCCTAGTTACCTATAATGATTTTTCTATGGAATTCTTAACTTTTAATTATTAACTCCCTATCAGAGTAGAATAAGATGGAGTCTACACTAAATCATTCCTTTGTTTCTTTGACTTTTCTCCCTCTCCAAGATGATATATATGACAGGGTCCTGTGACTGAAATCTTCACGTGTTCAGGTAGTCAGGATGGGTAAACTCCCCGCCACCTCCCTGTACTTTGGGAAACCCTGATAGGGACATCCACAGCCCAAAGCGAACACCCTGTTAAAAATTTAATTCCTGCTGTACCGCTCAATTAAATATTCTGGATTTTCTAGAGTGCCAGCCATATTTTTTGCCCTTATCTACAAACTCTGCAACACTGATAATCCAGTAGAAATATATCAAGTGGGATGAAATGTAATGTAGAAGTCAACAATCTCAACTAACAAAAATATTAACTCAGAAGCCTTAACTTATAACAACATCCTAGTAATCCCTCTTATCCCTCTTACAATGACTTAGTGTGTCCATGGTGAGATAAAACAATTTACACTAATTTTCTTCTAAGAAAATATTTTCTGATAATCCTGGTAACAAGCAATATTAAATAAA